>NW_027394276.1:22220927-22237813 GCF_049309525.1 Garra rufa | reverse complement strand
AATCTTGAATCTCAGAGTCCAAAAAATCTAAATATTGAGAAAACTGCCTATAAAATGGTCAAAATTAAGTTCTTAGCAATGCATATTACTATTCAAAAATTAAGTTTTGATATATTTATGGTAGGAAATTTACAAAATATCTTCATGGAACATGATTTTTACTTAATTTCCTAATGATTTTTGGCATAAAAGGAAAATCGCTAAGTCTGACCCATACAATGTATTGTTGGCTATTGCTACAAACATACCTGTGCTACTCATGACTGATTTTTTGGTCCAGGGTCAGAAATAAAGATGTAACTTTCAAGTATTGAAAACATACATTAAAGGTACCCTATAATATGAACCCTTTAGGGGTTAAACAAGGTACTGGCCCAGTGACCCCAGTATTTGTTACTGTACCTTTAAGATTTCAAGATGCAAATGACTTACGTTGACTTCACAAAGCAAAGCCTTGCCAAATACTGTATAAGTAGATGATGATATGTGAATGTGGGAGGTTACATGTTAATGTGTTGAAACAGTACGTTTGACTGCAATATTGTATTGATTTCTGAATGTCCTAGTTTTCCAGCTTAGTTACAATATGAATCTACATTATGGTTAGGCACACAGAGACAATGTGGCAGGCTCTGGTAGAGTGTCTTTTTTTGTTTGTGAGTGTTCCATGTTCTTGCTCTCATTTGCATCAATCATTTCCATACTGCATGTAAACACAAATGCCTAAAATCTTCCTGCAGATCTGTAGGGCAGTCTAACCTGGTTAAACCAGTTAAAAAAAAAGAACAATAGTTTATGTAGGATAGTAAGATGTAAAGAAAAACAAAAAAACCTGCAGTTTCTCCAGTCTGGGCATCTCCCATGTTTTGATCATTTGGGTTCGGGACAGTACTTGGAGGAGGATCATAACCAATCGTTAAATTGATAGTTGCCTAAAATAGTAGATGCAGAGAAATACAGTTATGCTAGGTAAATCAGCATCATTATTTTTGCTGTAGTCCATA
This sequence comes from Garra rufa, assembly GCF_049309525.1. Taxonomy (NCBI): domain Eukaryota; kingdom Metazoa; phylum Chordata; class Actinopteri; order Cypriniformes; family Cyprinidae; genus Garra; species Garra rufa. The sequence goes on along the minus strand of NW_027394276.1, from coordinate 22,236,809 downwards.
CTGTACAAAAAATATTTACCCCAATTTCCTGTTTCTTCTCATTAATGAGAGGAATGTTCTTGGAAGGAAGAGATCTGGTCTGACCAGCAGCCAATTCTTTAAGAGAGATCTTTGCAGAACCAATAAATCTGGAAAGCAGAAGAAAACAATACTAAACAGGGAAGCAAACTTCACTTTTTAGGCAAATTGCCTTTTGTTTGTACTGTTGTATACAGAGTAAATAAAACTTCTCTGCTGAAAATATTAAAACCTTCTCTGATGTTGGTTCACTACTACTTCAAATTAAAAATAGGGTGACAAACAAGGCTATGACATTTGGTTATTCTGTTTCACTTCTGCTTTTCTCAGCCAGGACAAGTCCAGTCAAGAACTCTCTGACTAAGAGCTTATGAAGACACCTGAAAAAGACCATTTGTAGTTTTGCAATGGACGATGAATCAGGGTGACACAGCAACAGGACTTAGCTTGGGTGGGCTCAACCACCAGATTTCGACATACGGATGTCAAAGTTAAAACAGCATCCTTGTATTATATTGTACAATGAACATTTGAACTTCTTTTATCTACAAATATACTGAACAATGGCAAAAGTTAAAAAGTTTGGGGTCAAATTGAATGTCCCCATGTCGAAATCTGGTGGTTAAAAACTTGTTTGAGTTTTCAGTGTTGACAGACTTGAATCACTAATCTATGTACAGGCATTTAAGAATGATGAAATCTCCTTAAACTCACAATTTGCCCTTATTTGGGAATTTTTGTAGAGCAAATTCAGGAAGTTTTAAATGTGACATATTTTAAGCATTGTTTATAACTCATAAGTAAATCATGTAAAGTTTCTTTTTTTTTCTTTTATGTCTTTTGGTTGTGTTCTTTGGGCCTACGTTAAGTCCATCTCAGAAGACTTCAGTTACTGTGTGACAAAGGAAATGTCAGCAGATATTTTGGGGATAAAAATAAATAAATAAAAAATAAAAAGTGCTGGTATGTCATTTGAAGATTGCGAGATTGTATTTATCACCCTATCACAACAAACAGCAAAGGTATACATCACAGCTCGGAAGTGGGAGGGTCAAAAATATGTCATTTTGAAAGAAACTAATACTTTTATTTATCAAGAACACAAAGTGATAGTAAAGACAGTTATACATTTCAAATAAAAGCTATTTTTGTACTTTAATTTATCACATAATTGAATTGAATTCATTTTAAAAAAGCATTCCACAAAAATATTAAGCAGCACAACCTTATTTCAAAATAAACATATTAGAATTATTTCTGAGGGATCATGTGACACTGAATAAAATGACTGAGTAATAGCTGCTGAAAATCCATCAGAGAAGTTTTAAATTGTAATATTATTTAATACTACTACTGTTTTTACTGTATTTTTGATCAAATAAATGCAGCCTTGGTGAGCATAAGAGACTTTTTTTCAAAAGCATTAAAAATGTTCATCATTCAAATATGCATGTATATAGATTAGTCATTCAATAGTCATTCAACCACCAGATTTCGACATAAAGAAAATACGGATACCAAAGATAAAACTGCATCCTTTTATTGTATTGTACAGTGGACATTTTGGTCTTATTTTATCTACAAATATACTGAACAATACAAAAAAGTTGAAAAGTTTGGGTCGATAAGATGTTTTACTGCTTTTGAAAAAAGTCTCTTAAGCTCACAAAGGCTGCATTTATTTGATCAAAAATGCAGTAAAACAATAGTAGTGTTAAATAATATTAGAGTTTAAAACTTCTATGATGTCAAAGCTGATATTCAGCAGCTATTACTCAGTAATTTTAGTCATTGTCACATGATCCCTCAGAAATCATTCCAATATGTTTATTTGGTGGTCAAGAAACATACAGTGCCCTCCACAAATATTGGCACCCTTGGAAATACATCTGCATTGTTTATCATTTTGATCTTTCATTCAAAAAGCTCACTAAAGTGGAAAGTGGGGGAAAATTCTCATTATGAAATAAATGTTTTTCTCTAGTTTACGTTGGCCACAATTATTGGCACCCAAGTCCTTTTCCCAAGATAACAGCTCTGAGACTGTCCTATAATGCCTGGTGAGTTTGGAAACACCTGGCAAGAGATCAGAGACCATTATTTCATACAGAATAACTCCAGATCCTTCAGATGCCTAGCTCCATGTTGGTGCTTCTTCTCTTCAGTTCACTCCACTGATTTTCTACAGGGTTCAGGTCAAGGAACTAGGACGGCCATGGCAAAAGCTTTATTTTGTCCTCAATGTCCCATTTGTCTGACACTACTGGAACTTCAACCAGGACTGACTTCTATGGTCAGATGAAACTAAAAAGAAGAGCCTTTTGGCCGCAAACACTCAAGATGAGTTTGGTGCAAACAAGGATAAAAAAAGTACCCCGCGCCCACAGTTAAATAACACTGCTGGATCTTTAATGTTGTGGGCCTATTTTTCGGCCAGAGATACTGGACATCTTAGATACATGGCATCATGGTTTCTATCAAATAACAACAGACAAAAAAATCTAAACCTGGCTGCCTCTGTTGGAAATCTTATAATGGGTCACGGTTGGATCTTCCATCAGGACAACAATAATACAAAACAAACATTAAAATCAGTACAAAAATTAATTTGTGCTCGGATGAGCACACAGGATTTTTCTTGAAACCCTCCTAAACATCATGTGGTGATGTAGGGACTATTGACTTTTTTTAGGCTTTCTGACCCTAAGACTCAACTAATCTCTGCAGTTCTCCAACTGTGATCCTTGAAGAGTCTTTGGCCACTCAAACTTCCCTCCTTACCATGCATTAGGACGACAGACACATAGCCTCTTCCAGGCAGATTTGTAACATTTTCTGTTGATTGAAATGTATTAATTATTACCCTGATGGTAGGAATGGGGATTTTCAATGCATTAGCTCTTTTCTTACAGCCACTTTCTATTTTGTGAAGCTCAGCAATCTTGTTCCGCAGATCAGAACTATATTCTTTTGTTTTACTCCTTGTGATGGACAATTAAGAGAATTTGGCCTTTGTGTTCCTCATATTTATAATCCTGTGTGACAGGAAGTCATAGCTGGACAATATTATGCTCCTAGTCACCCTGGTGTGCTTGTAAATGTAAATATAAATGGGAATATAGAGAAATTTTACTTATAAGAATTTCTAGATGTGCAAATAATTGTGGCTAATGTGAACTAGAGGAAAACTTTTTTTATAAAGAGATTTTCCTCCCACTTTCCATTGTTTTACTTCAATGAAAGGTTAGAACTTTGTGAATTTTTCGAATGAAAGTTCAAAAGGATAAACAAGCTGCTTTTGCTCATAATTACCAAGGGTGCCAATATTTGTGGAGGGCACTGTAGTACTATCAATTTTGAAATAAGGTTGTGCTGCTTAATATTTTTGTGTAATGTTTTTTTGATTTTTAATTCAATTGTTTGATAAATCAAAGTACAAAAAATATAATTTATTTGAATTGTATAAATGTCTTTACTATCACTTTGCATTCTTGTTAAATAAAATAATTATTTTTTTTCTAAATATTTTTTTTTGAGCCCCCCCCCACTTTTGAACGGTGATGTATACCCTTGCTGTTTGTTGTAAGAGGGCAGTTTTGTTTTCTATGATACGTCCCCTTTAAATCCTGGTTACTATACAGCAGATCCAAAAGCCTATATACAACGTTAGGAAGCACTGAGAAGGAAGAAGAGGGAAAAACAGCTGGAAGCAATTACACCAGGCCAGAGACTTATGTGCCAGGCAGAGGGGACAAAAAAAGCAACTTGAGAGGGGGAACGTCTGAGAACACAACTCTTTTGTCCTGCCTAACTTTATGTACAGCTTGTCTACAACTTCACACAATGCGAAATGTGTAAGAGTGTAATATAAGCAATTTACATCACAATCGACACATTGGTAACAGTAACAGCACATTCTGTTTGCTCAGCATCATCACAGCTGATACATTCACCATGTGGAAAGGACTCAACATCATATGGAGATTAACCTGCCTGTTGTGAAACACTTGGAAATTGTACAGTCATGTCATAATCACAAAATAAATCATACTACTTTGTGTTACGGTCCTGATAACCCTGTCTTTGATGACTGGCTTATTGCATTTAAAAAATATATACTTCAGAGGGCTTCCGGCATAAGATTGTCTGTTTTGGAACGTGATTTAGGAATATTTAAACCCTCTTTGTGAATACAATCTTTAAATGACATACCAGCGATTTATTTATTTTCATGCTAAAAATATCTGCTGGCATTTCCTTTGTCAACCAGTCACTGTGGTGTTCAGAGACGGACTTAACATAGGCTTAAAGAACACATCCAAAAGATATAAAAGGGGAAAAAAGTGTACATGATACACGTATGAGTCATAAACTATGCTTAAAATGTCAAATTTAATACTTTCTGAATTTGCTCTACAAAAATTCCCAAATAAGGTCAAATTGCAAATTTAAGGATTAAAGATTCCATCATTCTTAAATGACTGTTTATAGATTAGTGATTCAAGTTGTCTGTCAACACTGAAATCAAACAAGTTTTCACAAGTTAACCTTTTTTCACATTTGTTGCTATGTTACTCTCTAGCCTGTGGCAACAAAGAACACAAACTTCAGCAAGTATGAGCAAATGTGTATGAGAGTCTGCAAACTAAAAAAGAAAAAAACTGCTATGGAGAAGTCATCTGCGTGACTCATGGAAAGTTCATTACCATGGAAGACTTTGCACAGTAAAACTTGCCACATGGAAGAAAAAAAATGCCTTCTGATCCAAACCAAATGCTCAGTAGTTTAAGACCCAGCTAGGTTGGACTGCAGCATAGCACTCAGAAACATAGGAAACTCATCTAAGGTGCTACTTTGGACTGTCTAGCGTCTTTTGCCAGCATAACCTACAAGTTTAGACAAGGTGGTTGGGTGTGGCAGTGAGATTTTAAAGGCTTTCATGTCTAACTCTGCACTTCACTAACATTGCAGCTCCTAAAAGTTCACAGAGCTTTCACAAAACTACGAGACTTACTTAGGTTTATCATTTAAACTGCAGTGATTTCAGCTTCAGCCGTTTGTGTATACAGTAAATAGCATGCAAGATTGCAGGGAAACCCATCCCACCCACTCAGCAAACACCCACCTACACCTCCTTCACCAGCAGGAATGTAAAGAAATGTCTTTTCTTTGAGAATGCTTGCCATATTATGACTTGTGAGAATAAAAACAGTGGCGGATGCAAACATACTTGTCTTTTCCAATGGTTTCATAGTCTTTCACAACCACATCAATGAATGATGAGGAATCCAACGGGGTGCCTTTCAAATCAAACTCAATGATCTGAAATGCAAAACCAGGTCTTGGTTATTCGCATTTAACAATGACATAATTTTAGTGTCCAGCAAAAAATAAAACACTATGGCTTGTACTGACCTCATTCCACACAGGATTTAATTCCTTATCAATGGCTTTTGTTTTCTTTTTTTCACCTAAAAGTTGAAATGAGTAAACTGTTAAACTATATTATGACCTACATTAGTTATGATAATAATGTAATTTGTAAATGTGTTTATTCACTTCACTTTTTGTTTAAAGATTATGTTTAGCTTTCAGGACTACATGTAAAATGTGCTTTATATAGGAATACCTAAAAACAACAATTGCACATTTTTACTTTCTACAGTGTAGGGGAGGGACGTGTTTCCCTAATCATGGGTCATTCCAATCCCTTATATGGAAATTTGCTGTTCTTTTCCATGTAAGCAAACATGTCCCAAATGTATGAGACCAAAACTTACTTTAAAATGTTACGTTGTTTTAGAAAACGTAGTACATATTTAAAAAGGCATCGAGAGCTTAACTTTTAGTTCAACTCCGTTAACTTTTTGAATTGTTTAATTAGGTCTTTAACACACCATTTAACACGATAAATGCAAATAAATAGCAAATTAATTAAAAAAAAAAAAAATAACGACTTAGCCTACCTTTAAAGATGATTGCTGTTATAGGATCTGGACTTCCAAGAGTTTTTTTAGGAATCCCTTTGGCGGATTCAACAACCACCTTCAACATGCTGGTAAATGTTGTCAATTACTGTTGCACAGAAGTCATCGACCTCACCTAATAGATTAACTTCATCATCAAGAGCAGAAACATTGACCATCAGAGAAGGAAGTGTCAGTCGGAGAGATGAGAAGCGCTGAATGAGAGGAGGGACCATGCCTGTAGTCTAGTTACAGGAACCTCAGGAAACTTTTTCCTTTTATATTAAACATTAAACATATGTTTTACTATTATTTTCTTTGGATGCTTAGAATTAATATATATATAACGTTACGCCTGTTTGCTTTGAGAAGCTAGAGTGAATTTAGTAAGGCAAAGTTAAGGTTTAATTTGGTGGTGGCTCTCGGGGTTGCGGATTTAGCAGAACCGAGGAAAAGCAGTGAAGATACAAAACCATAAGAACTAACGTTAAATGTAACAACAGTTCTGAAGCGAACACTTTCCATTACACTGATGTGTGTCTATATTATTTACACGCAAACATTGGAAATTATTTGAATAACAATGTACCTGAACTCAGGCTCCACCGTGTGGCGGCATATTAATTTACATCGACTCGTTTACATGTACAAGACTGACATTTATGAAAAGCGATTTAAAAATGGAAAAAAACAAACACGACGGATCACTCCTGCTAGCATTAGCTACGCAACAACAACACACGTTTTCTGTGTATCATAGTTTTGTATCATATGTTTCATTTGTGTTTTCAAATGTTTCAATAACCATAAAAGTTACACTACAATCTGTCAGGGAAAAGTTTGGCGAGCAAAAGTCGCGTTCACCCGCTTAGTAAAGGGTAGCTTTTGTTAAAGGTACACCAGTCAAATGTTTTTTAAGACGTCTCTGCTCACCAAGCCTGCATTTATTTTGATCCAAAATCATTAATATTGTGAAATATTTGCACTATTTAAAAAAAGTGTTCTATTTGAATATATTTTTAAATGTTATTTATTCCTGTGATTTGCTGTTCAAGAAAGATTTTTTTATTATTGTTATCAATATTTAGTTGAGTACAGTTGAGTGCATTTTTAGGATTCTTTGATGAATAGAAAGATCCAAAGATCAGCATTTATCTGAAATAAAAAGCTTTTGTAACATTATACACTATACCATTCAAAAGCTTGGAGACAGTATAATTTTTTATGGGGGGAAATTATAGAAATGAACACTTTTATTTAGCAAGAATGCTTTAAATTGATCAAAAGTGATGATAAAGACATACTCTGAACTAACTTCATCAATAAACCTGAAAATATTACTCAGCTGTTTTCAACTTAATAATAATAAATGTTTTTTGGAGCAGCAAATCAGAATATTAGAATGATTTCTGAAGGATCGTGTGACTGGAGTAATCATGCTAAAAATTCAGCTTTGAAATCACAAGAATAAATTGCATTTTAAAATACATTCAAATATAAATCAGTTATTTTAAATAGTAAAAATATATCTAAATTTTACTGTTTTTGTGAGCAGAACAGGCTTATTTAAAAATCTTACAGTCCAAAATCTTTTGACTGGTAGTGTACTTTACTCATAAAATGAAAATCATTCATCATAATGTTGTTCAAAACCTTTCTGGAACGACATGAGAATGAGAAAATTATCTTTCATTTTTACTTTTACATTTTCATTTATTTGCATTTATTGATTTAGCAGACACTTTTATCCAAAGCGACACACAACTGATTCCCCTGCAGAAAAAAAAAAAATGCTAAAACCAGCCTAAACTGGTTTGCTGGTCTTGGTTTGAGCTGGAAGAAGCTGGTTTTAGCTGGTCTCCCAGCCTGGCTAGGCTGGTCAGGCTGTTTTTAGCTGGTTGTTCTAGCTAGTCTGGACCAGCCTGACCAGCTGAAGTGGCCAAAACCCCTCTAAAGCCTGCTGACCAGCTGAAACCAGGCTGGATGACCAGTTAAAATCAGCTAAGGCTGGTTTAGCTGTTTTTTCCCCCCAGAAGGGCCATCAAAAATAGACAAATAAACACAAGATCGTACTCATAATACAAAGTGTCAGACATTGTTCAGATTAGTACAAGATAGAACTAGAGAGTTTTTTTATCCGGATAATTTATAAATGTTATACTGAAAACATGAATATTGTAATTATTTGAGACTTTGTTTTATACTACATGAAATTCTTCATAGAATCACACGACAACCTGTGTAGTTCCTTTAACTACCAGACGGTGGTGGTAAATGACAATATACATAATAAATTAGGCTGAAGTGTATTTTTGTCTCAAGCCAAATATTCCACGTGTATATTTGAAAAGAATCTGTTTTTGTTATAAATTTACAACGACACAATGGTCAGCTAATCCGTAAAACTAATAATATCACGTGGGAAATACAATTTTCCAAATCCATACGAGAGACGTACTTCTTTATTTAAATAACTTATTGTGCTGAACAGATTCATAATAAAGTTGGACTGAACGAATGTCTGTCTGGCAATTTATTTGGTGTATTGTTAAGTGCTGAAAAAGCCTGTGAATTGCTCTAGGGAAAGATGGAATAGATACTCCGAGCAGAAGGCAATATATGATTACATGTCTATTCAACCATTTTAACCAAATGATGAAACAGGTCTCTTGCTCAAACCAAAAAGCCCACTGCAGCTGCCGAGGGCGATATCCAGACACTAAAAACCTTTTCACTCTCTCTCAATCGCTCTTGCTTCCTCTCCAGGGCATTATGAACACTTTTATCTCCGAGATAAACGGAAGAGTGCATCCTCTCCACATCTCTGTAACAAGTCTATAAAGACTGAGGGGAAAAGGTTCTTCACCCTGTAATGCATTTAATATGTCTTTAAAAAGCTTCAACTGGCGATACCACAATCTGATTAGGCCTACTATGAGAATGAAATAGTTAGCGCTTGACTTTAACTTTGATTTTATGATTTAATGCAGAGATTATCCTGAAAAAAAAAAACCTTCTCACACTTATAATTTAAGATTCTCGCAATTGCGAATTTACATCTCGCAGTTCTGACTTTTTTTCTCAGAATTGCTTCATATAAACTTGAAATTCTGACATTTTTCTCACAATTGCTAGCTACAAAGTCGCAAATGCTAGAAAAAATCCAGAATTGCTAGATATCCCTGCTGAAAAAAACAGCATGCTGGTTTTTCAGCAGGGATTATGGGACATAAACTTACAATTGCGAGAAATAAAGTCAGAATTGCAAAATATACTCGACTCGTATATTCGTAATTCTGTCTTTTTTTCTAGCAATTGCGACTTAGCTAGCAAGTGTAGCTTTTTTTTCTCTCGCAATTTCGAGTTTGTATCTCGCAATTCTGACTTTGTATCTCGCAGTTTTGACTTCTTGTGATATAAACGTACAATTGCGAGTCTTAAAGTCAGAATTGAACCGATGTTATGCGACAAAAGCGTAATCTTTTCCAATTTTTCAACAGTTGTGAGTTATTAGGTCATAATTGTGAGATATAAACTTTCTGTGAACATATCAGTCTTTTATTTTCTCCTCAGAACTGGACTTTATAATTCACAATTGCGAGTTTATATCTCACAATTCTGACTTTGAAAAAGGAATATTTCGCAAAACAGCAATGGAAATGTTTTTTTTTCCTATTTACAGGTCATATTTTATTAAATATAGCCAAAATCCCACAAAAATCTGTTGCAATGACTTATTGCGAGAGGAAAAAATTATGTTTTAGTCGCATAACATCAGTTAATGGAAACGTCGTCATTTCGTAATACTTTTTAATCGACATTTATAAAATTCCACCAAAGTTTTGCGCAAATCTGTAATGGAAACGAGCCTAGTAACTTACAATTGCGAGAAATAACATCAGAATTGCGTGATATACTCGTACATCGCAATTCTGTCTTTTTTTCTCGCAATTGCGACTTTGTAGCTAGCAATTGTTACTTTTTTCTTGCAATTGCGACTTTGTATCTCGCAATTCTGACTTTTTTCTCACAATGCAGAATATTTTCTCAGTATTTTTATACAAACTCGGAATTCTGACTTCTTTTCTCAGAATTGTGATATAAACGTACAATTGCAAGTCTTAAAGTCAGAATTGTGAGATATAAACTTGCAATTGCAAGTTATAAAGTCAGAAGGTCCATTTCCATTAAAGATTTGCACAAAACTTTGGCGATATTTTATAAATGTCGATTAAATAGAATTGCGTTTCCATTAACCGATGTTATACGACTAAAACTTAATTTTTTCCTCTCACAACAAATCATGGTAACAGATTTTTGTGGGATTTTGGCTATATTTATTCGAATGTGACCTGTAAATGCGGAAAAAAACGTTTCCATTGCTGTTTTGCAAAATATTCCTTTTTCGAATTGCCTGAAAAACCACCTCATACGAGCGTAAAAACTTTTTTGTGATATATGAGAGTTTTTGCGCAATTGACGCTTTTCCATTAGGCCTATTTTTAATTAGCAATTTCATTTTGCGCAATTTAAGGGGTAATGGAAACGCAGCTACTGTGACTTTTTCTCGCAATTGTGAGTTTGCATCTCGCAATTCTGACTTTTTTCCTCGCAATTGCGACTTTGTATCTCGCAATTCTGACTTTTTTTCTCACAATTGCAGACTTTTTCTCAGAATTGCATTATATAAAACTCTCAATTCTGACTTCATTTCTCAGAATTGTGATATCAACGTGAAATTGCGAGTTATAAAGTCAGAATCGTGAGATATAAACTCACAATTCTGAGAGCAAAAGTCAGAATAGCATCATATACACTCGCAATTCTGAGAAATAAAGTCGCAATTGCATGATATAAATTTGCAATTATGAGTTATAAAGTCAGAATTACAAGATATAAACTCGCAATTTTGAGAAATGAAGCCAAAATTGTGTAATATAAACTCGCAATTGTGAGTTAAGTCAGAACTGTAAGTTATAAACTCAAATTTTTGTAAACATATCAGTCTTTTATTTTCTCCTCAGAACTGGACTTTATAACTTGCAATTGTGAGTTTATATCTCACAATTCGAAAAAAAGTTAGAATTGCGAGATACAAACTCGCAATTGCGAGAAAAAAAGTCAGAATTGCGAGATACAAACTCGCAATTGCGAGAAAAAGTCAGAATTGCGAGATACAAAATCGCAATTGTGAGAAAAAAAAAGTTAGAATTGCATTTATATCTCGCAATTCTGACTTTATTTCTCGTAATTGTGAGTTTATATCCCAAAACTCTAAGCAATTCTGACTTTATAACCTGCAATCGCACATTTATATCTCACAGTTATGAGCAAAAAAGTCAGAATTGTGAGATAATAAGTCATAATAACCATTTTTTTATTCAGTGGTGGAAAGAGGCTTCCATACTGTACAACCATTTTCAAAAGTGACACAAAAACACACTTGTCTTGTTAAACTAGGAAATATAATTTATTGCATAAAAATTATATTTAGTTACAGTAAGAAGTCTAAACATTTATGTACAGTATTACTTTACAGCATTACATGGAAAAAAAAAAAACCTCATGACTTCTTCTGTACCTTCTTTGATATAAAATAACATCTGAAAAAAAAAGAAAAAGGTTAAGTTTCGGCCACACTTGAGAATCCATAAACAGCAACTACCATCCAGAGAGAAGCAAAGCCCATTTAGCTTTACATGTAACATGTTTAAAGGCGTTTTCATGTAACATTGACCGAGAGACGACTGAAGACATTTCAGAGCCATTTAAAAGCTTCAGAGTTCAGAATCCATCAGGGAATTTCAATGTTCTAGGCAGCCTTCGTCATATAGAATCCTCAGAACTCGTTCACTGTGAAGACGAAAAGCTTCCAAAACAAGGGATCCCTGACCCACAATTACAGTCGTTTTGTTTGCATTTATTATGGCTGAGAGGCCTAAGAGGTCCAGTTTTCCCCAGCTTAGTTACAGCAGTGATCAGAAAAGGGAAAGCAGTACGATTCCCATTCCACGTACTTCATACACGAGACATCAAGACGTCCACAGATTCACTTTTTGTTGTGCACTTGCATAGTACTTATAATAGGAAAAGGATGAACAACAGATATGATGAAGTCTGTTCATCCATATACACTGTAGCACTGACTCATACACACAAACACACACCTCAGCTTTTTTAATTCATACCTTTACAGGTATGAACAGATACTGCACTTTTTTTGTTTATTTGTTGCTAGACATTTGAATACTTGTGATGAAAAAAAAAAAAAAAAATGGACTAACATCCACTTCAACTGATTATATGACTTCTGATAATAAGCAGTACATGGCTTTCAGGCTTACTCAAGGGAAACCCATTAAAACCTGAAAGTCAAAACAGACAATAAAGAGCAAGTGGGTCATACTGCAATCAACAGAGCACTTACGCCACCTCTCAAGGCTACTATTTATAATTTAAACAGCACGACTGACTGGCATCAAACCCCGAAAAGGGCTTTCTGCCATCCGCGCAATTTTCATCCTATTTAACCAGCGCAGCATATTTGCAGTACGCATTCCCCAGAAGGATCAAAGCACGTTTAACCTCAGCGTAACATTTCGATTTCATCCCATCTCAGTTTCAATGACCAAAAAAAGCCTGCTTTTATTTGTGAAGTACATCACAAATATTTAAATGGACATTTATACTGCAACCCCGCCTAAGTTCAGTCAGAGAGACGAATGCAGCGACGCAAAACAATGCCGTTACAAACAGAAAACTGAAAACCAATAATCCACAAATAGGGATAATAACTTAAAAAAAGTCCGTTCCCTATAGGAAACTAATATTGAATATAAAAAAGGTAGAGGCTAATGAAAGTATGATCAGAGATCCAGCAAGAAGTTTGGTCCTCTGCTAACGAGAACGCACAAATTCATTCCTGTATGCTATTCCAAAAGACACACACACACACACACAGAAAATAGCACTTCAAACTAAAGTCAAAGTGAAGCTCTGAAGCATGTGATTTGTTTCAAGAAACTGAAACCATTATGAAAGCTAATTTTAGTGCAGATGATCATAGCTCCTTGTAGTTGGCCTGTTTATCCAGGTTTCCATCTCAACTGTTGTTTATTTGTGTGCGAGCACGTTTCCTGAGGAGCTTGGTGCACTGCTGTTTTACCGGACGCAGAATCTCAGTGTCTTTAAGCATCTAGCGGTCGCTAGGAAACAAAGCCAGCGGCTTGATGTGCAATGGCGTTTGATCATGTACTTTCACACTTGGTATGTGTAGCAGGGAATCAGTGTGTATCAGTATGATGCAACTATCATTTAATCATGAACCGTGCCAGCAAACACGAGCCTTCCTTTTCAAACAACATCTCTGTTTTGTGATTGCAGCTTTGTCACGTTTGCTACATTTCGATATGTATTATTCGGAGATCATCCAGAGCGTCCGACCCCAGCTCATAGGCATCGCGATCCTTGGAATATTCTGCTTGAGCACAAAGGAACTGAGGTAAAAGGCAAGTTGTAACGATGCACTGGAACGCAGTTTCCATCCGCTTGCATTAATTCTAGGTTTTTAGTGGCCTTTTTCGCACTTTTTGATTTGCCGATCAGCAATCTCCGTCCGTCGTCATGACAACCAAGACCTCACTCTTGCCCATCTCTTCAAGAGCTGTCGCCAGGGAGACCAGGTCTGCGTCACCCTGGTGACAAGCTTCCCACAGGTCTAGCAGCACACCTGTGGGGCTGGGTTTGGTTGCAAAGTAGTTGAGATACCTGAGGGAGAGACGAGATGAAATTATTCTCTTCATCTATTGTGTTGAATATATGTGACCCTGGGCCACAAAACCAGTCCATTTTTTTGAAATTGAATAAGCTTTCCATTAATCTATAGCACGATATTTGACCAAGATACAACTATTTGAAAATCTGGAATCTGAGGGTGCAAAATAATCTAAATATTGAGAAAATCACCTTTAAAGTTGTAAATGGAGTTCTTAGCAATGCATACTAATCAAAAATTAAGTTTTTATATATTTACAGTAAGAAATGTACAAAATATCTTATAATTAAATAAAATACTTATAATTCTTATGTTTTTTTGCATAAAAGAAAATTTTGTCATTTTGACCTAGACAATGTATTTTTGGCTATTGCTGACAAAGAAATGATCAGTCTATAATTTTAATGGTAGGTTTATTTGAACAGTCAGGGAATGAATAACAACAACAACAACAACAACAACAACAACAAAATCCAGAAAAACGCATTTCAAAAAAGTCATAAGTTGATTTGCATTTTAATGAGTGAAATGAGTATTTGACCCCTTTGCAAAACATGACTTAGTACTTGGTGGTAAAACCCTTGTTGGCAATCACAGAGGTCAGACGTTTCTTGCAGTTGGCCACCAGGTTTGCACACATCTCTGGAGGGATTTTGTCCCACTCCTCTTTGCAGATTCTCTCCAAGTCATTAAGGTTTCGAGGCTAATGTTTAGCAACTCAAACCTTCAGCTCCCTCCACAGATCTTCTATGGGATTAAGGTCTGGAGACTGGCTAGGTCACTCCAGGACCTTAATGTGCTTCTTCTTGAGTCACTACTTTATTGCCTTGGCCATGTGTTTTAGGTCATTGTCATGCTGGAAAACCAATCAATGACCCATTTTTAATGCCCAGGCTGAGGGAAGGAGGACCCAAGATTTGACGTTACATGGCCCATCCATCGTCTCTTTGATGTGGTGCAGTTGTTCTGTCCCCTTAGCAGAAAATCACCCCCCAAGCATGTTTCCACCTCCATGTTTGACAGTGGGGATGGTGTTCTTGGGGTCACAGGCAGCATTCCTCCTCCTCCAAACACGGCAAGTTGAGTTGATGCCAAAGAGCTCGATTTTGGTCTCATTTGACCAAAACACTTTCACCCAGTTCTCCTCTGAATCATTCAGACGTTCATTGAGCCTATACATGTGCTTTCTTGAGCAGGGGACCTTGTGGGTGTTGCAGGATTTCAGTCCTTCACGGCGTAGTGTGTTACCAATTGTTTTTCTGATGACTATGGTCCAAGCTGCCTTGAGATCATTGACAAGATCCTCCCGTGTAGTTCTGAGCTGATTCCTCATCGTTCTTATGATCACTGAAACTCCACACCGTGAGATCTTGCATGGAGCCCCAGACCGAGGGAGATTTACAGTTATTTTGTGTTTCTTCCATTTGCGAATAATCGCACAAACTATTGTCAGCTTCTCACCAAGCTGCTTGGTGATGGTCTTGCAGACAATTCCAGCCTTGTGTAGGTCTACAATCTTGTCCCTGACATCCTCGGACAGCTCTTTGGTCTTAAATGGTGGAGAGTTTGCAATCTGATTGACTGATTGCTTCTGTGGACATACAGGTAACAAGCTGAGATTAGGAGCGCTATCTTAAAGGAAGTGCTCCTAATCTCAGCTTGTTACCTGTATAAATGACACCTTGGAGCCAGAAATCTTGCTGATTGATAGGGGATCAAAAACTTATTTCACTCAATAAAATACAAATCAATTTATGTTTTTCACTGTTCAAATAAACCTACCATTAAAATTCTAGACTGATAATTTCTTTGTCAGTGGGCAAACGTACATAATCAGCAGGGGATCAAATTATTTTTTTCCCTCACTGTACACCTGTGTGACATATGACTGGTTTTGTGGTCCAGGTTCACGTATGATTTTTTTTGGTCCTTTGAAAGATGAATGCAAATTTACCTGTCGAAGTCCAGCCTGCGAGCCAGCATTCTCCAGTCACAGCCGCGTGCGCTGGGGGCATCCAAACTGGCACAAATTTTCTGGCGTATGGAGACGGGCAGTCGGAAAGCATACGGGCCCACTTGAGATGAAGGCAGACACGAACCGCCTGCTGGCAATGGTGAGTGGGG
>NW_027394276.1:22187856-22220427 GCF_049309525.1 Garra rufa | reverse complement strand
GTTTCTCTGTGTTGCAAAATAGGTTTTATTCATGCACAGACTGCAATTTTAATTTTGGGCCGAGTTTCAGCTTGCATTGCCTGAACCAAGTTTTTTATGTGCTAAAACGTCGTTTTCTGACATTTCAGGCTCTAACTTCAAAAATCATGCAAAACACTTCTAACACCTTCAGATATGTTTCTCTGTGTTGCAAAATAGGTTTTATTCATGCACAGACTGCAATTTTAATTTTGGGCCGAGTTTCAGCTTGCATTGCCTGAACCAAGTCTGTTATGTGCTGAAACGCTGTTTTCTGACATTTCAGGCTCTAACTTCAAAAATCATGCAAAACACTTCTAACACCTTCAGATATGTTTCTCTCTGTTGCAAAATAGGTTTTATTCATGCACAGACTGCAATTTTAATTTTGGGCCGAGTTTCAGCTTGCATTACCAGAACCAAGTTTGTTATGTGCTGAAACGCTGTTTTCTGACATTTCAGGCTCTAACTTCAAAAATCATGCAAAACACTTCTAACACCTTCAGATATGTTTCTCTGTGTTGAAAAATAGGTTTTATTCATGCACAGACTGCAATTTTAATTTTTGGCCGAGTTTCAGCTTGCATTGCCAGAACCGAGTTTGTTAAGTGCTGAAAACGCCGTTTTCTGACATTTCAGGCTCTAACTTCAAAAATCATGCAAAACACTTCTAACACCTTCAGATATGTTTCTCTGTGTTGCAAAATAGGTTTTATTCATGCACAGACTGCAATTTTAATTTTTGGCCGAGTTTCAGCTTGCATTGCCAGAACCAAGTTTGTTAAGTGCTGAAACGCCGTTTTCTGACATTTCAGGCTCTAACTTCAAAAATCATGCAAAACACTTCTAACACCTTCAGATATGTTTCTCTGTGTTGCAAAATAGGTTTTATTCATGCACAGACTGCAATTTTAATTTTGGGCCGAGTTTCAGCTTGCATTGCCTGAACCAAGTTTGTTATGTGCTAAAACGTCGTTTTCTGACATTTCAGGCTCTAACTTCAAAAATCATGCAAAACACTTCTAACACCTTCAGATATGTTTCTCTGTGTTGCAAAATAGGTTTTATTCATGCACAGACTGCAATTTTAATTTTTGGCCGAGTTTCAGCTTGCATTGCCTGAACCAAGTTTGTTATGTGCTAAAACACCGTTTTCTGACATTTCAGGCTCTAACTTCAAAAATCATGCAAAACACTTCTAACACCTTCAGATATGTTTCTCTGTGTTGCAAAATAGGTTTTATTCATGCACAGACTGCAATTTTAATTTTTGGCCGAGTTTCAGCTTGCATTACCAGAACCAAGTTTGTTATGTGCTGAAACGCTGTTTTCTGACATTTCAGGCTCTAACTTCAAAAATCATGCAAAACACTTCTAACACCTTCAGATATGTTTCTCTGTGTTGCAAAATAGGTTTTATTCATGCACAGACTGCAATTTTAATTTTGGGCCGAGTTTCAGCTTGCATTACCAGAACCAAGTTTGTTATGTGCTGAAACGCTGTTTTCTGACATTTCAGGCTCTAACTTCAAAAATCATGCAAAACACTTCTAACACCTTCAGATATGTTTCTCTGTGTTGAAAAATAGGTTTTATTCATGCACAGACTGCAATTTTAATTTTTGGCCGAGTTTCAGCTTGCATTGCCAGAACCGAGTTTGTTAAGTGCTGAAAACGCCGTTTTCTGACATTTCAGGCTCTAACTTCAAAAATCATGCAAAACACTTCTAACACCTTCAGATATGTTTCTCTGTGTTGCAAAATAGGTTTTATTCATGCACAGACTGCAATTTTAATTTTTGGCCGAGTTTCAGCTTGCATTGCCAGAACCAAGTTTGTTAAGTGCTGAAACGCCGTTTTCTGACATTTCAGGCTCTAACTTCAAAAATCATGCAAAACACTTCTAACACCTTCAGATATGTTTCTCTGTGTTGCAAAATAGGTTTTATTCATGCACAGACTGCAATTTTAATTTTGGGCCGAGTTTCAGCTTGCATTGCCTGAACCAAGTTTGTTATGTGCTAAAACGTCGTTTTCTGACATTTCAGGCTCTAACTTCAAAAATCATGCAAAACACTTCTAACACCTTCAGATATGTTTCTCTGTGTTGCAAAATAGGTTTTATTCATGCACAGACTGCAATTTTAATTTTTGGCCGAGTTTCAGCTTGCATTGCCTGAACCAAGTTTGTTATGTGCTAAAACACCGTTTTCTGACATTTCAGGCTCTAACTTCAAAAATCATGCAAAACACTTCTAACACCTTCAGATATGTTTCTCTGTGTTGCAAAATAGGTTTTATTCATGCACAGACTGCAATTTTAATTTTTGGCCGAGTTTCAGCTTGCATTACCAGAACCAAGTTTGTTATGTGCTGAAACGCTGTTTTCTGACATTTCAGGCTCTAACTTCAAAAATCATGCAAAACACTTCTAACACCTTCAGATATGTTTCTCTGTGTTGCAAAATAGGTTTTATTCATGCACAGACTGCAATTTTAATTTTGGACCGAGTTTCAGCTTGCATTGCCAGAACCAAGTTTGTTATGTGCTGAAAAGCCTTTTTCTGACATTTCAGGCTCTAA
The DNA here is from genome assembly GCF_049309525.1 of Garra rufa. Lineage (NCBI taxonomy): Eukaryota > Metazoa > Chordata > Actinopteri > Cypriniformes > Cyprinidae > Garra > Garra rufa. Next base: position 22,217,826 of record NW_027394276.1, on the reverse strand, counting down.
CTTCAAAAATCATGCAAAACACTTCTAACACCTTCAGATATGTTTCTCTGTGTTGCAAAATAGGTTTTATTCATGCACAGACTGCAATTTTAATTTTGGACCGAGTTTCAGCTTGCATTGCCAGAACCAAGTTTGTTATGTGCTGAAACGCCGTTTTCTGACATTTCAGGCTCTAACTTCAAAAATCATGCAAAACACTTCTAACACCTTCAGATATGTTTCTCTGTGTTGCAAAATAGGTTTTATTCATGCACAGACTGCAATTTTAATTTTGGGCCGAGTTTCAGCTTGCATTGCCTGAACCAAGTTTTTTATGTGCTAAAACGTCGTTTTCTGACATTTCAGGCTCTAACTTCAAAAATCATGCAAAACACTTCTAACACCTTCAGATATGTTTCTCTGTGTTGCAAAATAGGTTTTATTCATGCACAGACTGCAATTTTAATTTTGGGCCGAGTTTCAGCTTGCATTACCAGAACCAAGTTTGTTATGTGCTGAAACGCTGTTTTCTGACATTTCAGGCTCTAACTTCAAAAATCATGCAAAACACTTCTAACACCTTCAGATATGTTTCTCTGTGTTGAAAAATAGGTTTTATTCATGCACAGACTGCAATTTTAATTTTTGGCCGAGTTTCAGCTTGCATTGCCAGAACCGAGTTTGTTAAGTGCTGAAAACGCCGTTTTCTGACATTTCAGGCTCTAACTTCAAAAATCATGCAAAACACTTCTAACACCTTCAGATATGTTTCTCTGTGTTGCAAAATAGGTTTTATTCATGCACAGACTGCAATTTTAATTTTTGGCCGAGTTTCAGCTTGCATTGCCAGAACCAAGTTTGTTAAGTGCTGAAACGCCGTTTTCTGACATTTCAGGCTCTAACTTCAAAAATCATGCAAAACACTTCTAACACCTTCAGATATGTTTCTCTGTGTTGCAAAATAGGTTTTATTCATGCACAGACTGCAATTTTAATTTTGGGCCGAGTTTCAGCTTGCATTGCCTGAACCAAGTTTGTTATGTGCTAAAACGTCGTTTTCTGACATTTCAGGCTCTAACTTCAAAAATCATGCAAAACACTTCTAACACCTTCAGATATGTTTCTCTGTGTTGCAAAATAGGTTTTATTCATGCACAGACTGCAATTTTAATTTTTGGCCGAGTTTCAGCTTGCATTGCCTGAACCAAGTTTGTTATGTGCTAAAACACCGTTTTCTGACATTTCAGGCTCTAACTTCAAAAATCATGCAAAACACTTCTAACACCTTCAGATATGTTTCTCTGTGTTGCAAAATAGGTTTTATTCATGCACAGACTGCAATTTTAATTTTTGGCCGAGTTTCAGCTTGCATTACCAGAACCAAGTTTGTTATGTGCTGAAACGCTGTTTTCTGACATTTCAGGCTCTAACTTCAAAAATCATGCAAAACACTTCTAACACCTTCAGATATGTTTCTCTGTGTTGCAAAATAGGTTTTATTCATGCACAGACTGCAATTTTAATTTTGGACCGAGTTTCAGCTTGCATTGCCAGAACCAAGTTTGTTATGTGCTGAAAAGCCTTTTTCTGACATTTCAGGCTCTAACTTCAAAAATCATGCAAAACACTTCTAACACCTTCAGATATGTTTCTCTGTGTTGCAAAATAGGTTTTATTCATGCACAGACTGCAATTTTAATTTTGGACCGAGTTTCAGCTTGCATTGCCAGAACCAAGTTTGTTATGTGCTGAAACGCCGTTTTCTGACATTTCAGGCTCTAACTTCAAAAATCATGCAAAACACTTCTAACACCTTCAGATATGTTTCTCTGTGTTGCAAAATAGGTTTTATTCATGCACAGACTGCAATTTTAATTTTGGGCCGAGTTTCAGCTTGCATTGCCTGAACCAAGTTTTTTATGTGCTAAAACGTCGTTTTCTGACATTTCAGGCTCTAACTTCAAAAATCATGCAAAACACTTCTAACACCTTCAGATATGTTTCTCTGTGTTGCAAAATAGGTTTTATTCATGCACAGACTGCAATTTTAATTTTTGGCCGAGTTTCAGCTTGCATTGCCTGAACCAAGTTTGTTATGTGCTAAAACACCGTTTTCTGACATTTCAGGCTCTAACTTCAAAAATCATGCAAAACACTTCTAACACCTTCAGATATGTTTCTCTGTGTTGCAAAATAGGTTTTATTCATGCACAGACTGCAATTTTAATTTTTGGCCGAGTTTCAGCTTGCATTGCCTGAACCGAGTTTGTTATGTGCTGAAACGGCGTTTTCTGACATTTCAGGCTCTAACTTCAAAAATCATGCAAAACACTTCTAACACCTTCAGATATGTTTCTCTGTGTTGCAAAATAGGTTTTATTCATGCACAGACTGCAATTTTAATTTTGGGCCGAGTTTCAGCTTGCATTGCCTGAACCAAGTCTGTTATGTGCTGAAACGCTGTTTTCTGACATTTCAGGCTCTAACTTCAAAAATCATGCAAAACACTTCTAACACCTTCAGATATGTTTCTCTGTGTTGCAAAATAGGTTTTATTCATGCACAGACTGCAATTTTAATTTTGGGCCGAGTTTCAGCTTGCATTACCAGAACCAAGTTTGTTATGTGCTGAAACGCTGTTTTCTGACATTTCAGGCTCTAACTTCAAAAATCATGCAAAACACTTCTAACACCTTCAGATATGTTTCTCTGTGTTGAAAAATAGGTTTTATTCATGCACAGACTGCAATTTTAATTTTTGGCCGAGTTTCAGCTTGCATTGCCAGAACCGAGTTTGTTAAGTGCTGAAAACGCCGTTTTCTGACATTTCAGGCTCTAACTTCAAAAATCATGCAAAACACTTCTAACACCTTCAGATATGTTTCTCTGTGTTGCAAAATAGGTTTTATTCATGCACAGACTGCAATTTTAATTTTTGGCCGAGTTTCAGCTTGCATTGCCAGAACCAAGTTTGTTAAGTGCTGAAACGCCGTTTTCTGACATTTCAGGCTCTAACTTCAAAAATCATGCAAAACACTTCTAACACCTTCAGATATGTTTCTCTGTGTTGCAAAATAGGTTTTATTCATGCACAGACTGCAATTTTAATTTTGGGCCGAGTTTCAGCTTGCATTGCCTGAACCAAGTTTGTTATGTGCTAAAACGTCGTTTTCTGACATTTCAGGCTCTAACTTCAAAAATCATGCAAAACACTTCTAACACCTTCAGATATGTTTCTCTGTGTTGCAAAATAGGTTTTATTCATGCACAGACTGCAATTTTAATTTTTGGCCGAGTTTCAGCTTGCATTGCCTGAACCAAGTTTGTTATGTGCTAAAACACCGTTTTCTGACATTTCAGGCTCTAACTTCAAAAATCATGCAAAACACTTCTAACACCTTCAGATATGTTTCTCTGTGTTGCAAAATAGGTTTTATTCATGCACAGACTGCAATTTTAATTTTTGGCCGAGTTTCAGCTTGCATTACCAGAACCAAGTTTGTTATGTGCTGAAACGCTGTTTTCTGACATTTCAGGCTCTAACTTCAAAAATCATGCAAAACACTTCTAACACCTTCAGATATGTTTCTCTGTGTTGCAAAATAGGTTTTATTCATGCACAGACTGCAATTTTAATTTTGGACCGAGTTTCAGCTTGCATTGCCAGAACCAAGTTTGTTATGTGCTGAAAAGCCTTTTTCTGACATTTCAGGCTCTAACTTCAAAAATCATGCAAAACACTTCTAACACCTTCAGATATGTTTCTCTGTGTTGCAAAATAGGTTTTATTCATGCACAGACTGCAATTTTAATTTTGGACCGAGTTTCAGCTTGCATTGCCAGAACCAAGTTTGTTATGTGCTGAAACGCCGTTTTCTGACATTTCAGGAAAGGAAAGGAAGGAAAGGAGGTGAAGTGAGGCCAAGTATGGTGACCCATACTAGGAATTTGTGCTCTGCATTTAACCCATCCAAGTGCACACACACAGTATTGAACACACACACACCGTGAACACACACCCGGAGCAGTGGGCAGCCATTGCTGCGGCGCCCGGGGAGCAGTTGGGGGTACGGTGCCTTGCTCAAGGGACTCACCTCAGTCGTGGTATTGAGGGTGGAGAGAGTGCTGGTTATTCACCTTCCCCACCGACAATCCCTGCCGGACCTGAGACTCGAACCCGCAACCTTTGGGTTACAAGTCCGACTCTCTAACCATTAGGCCACGGCTGCAAAAATCATGCAAAACACTTCTAACACCTTCAGATATGTTTCTCTGTGTTGAAAAATAGGTTTTATTCATGCACAGACTGCAATTTTAATTTTTAGCCGAGTTTCAGCTTGCATTGCCTGAACCGAGTTTGTTATGTGCTGAAACGCCGTTTTCTAACATTTCAGGCTCTAACTTCAAAAATCATGCAAAACACTTCTAACACCTTCAGATATGTTTCTCTGTGTTGCAAAATAGGTTTTATTCATGCACAGACTGCAATTTTAATTTTGGGCCGAGTTTCAGCTTGCATTGCCTGAACCAAGTCTGTTATGTGCTGAAACGCTGTTTTCTGACATTTCAGGCTCTAACTTCAAAAATCATGCAAAACACTTCTAACACCTTCAGATATGTTTCTCTGTGTTGAAAAATAGGTTTTATTCATGCACAGACTGCAATTTTAATTTTTGGCCGAGTTTCAGCTTGCATTGCCTGAACCGAGTTTGTTATGTGCTGAAACGCCGTTTTCTGACATTTCAGGCTCTAACTTCAAAAATCATGCAAAACACTTCTAACACCTTCAGATATGTTTCTCTGTGTTGCAAAATAGGTTTTATGCATGCACAGACTGCAATTTTAATTTTTGGCCGAGTTTCAGCTTTTATTACCAGAACCAAGTTTGTTATGTGCTGAAACGCTGTTTTCTGACATTTCAGGCTCTAACTTCAAAAATCATGCAAAACACTTCTAACACCTTCAGATATGTTTCTCTGTGTTGAAAAGTAGGTTTTATTCATGCACAGACTGCAATTTTAATTTTTGGCCGAGTTTCAGCTTGCATTGCCTGAACCGAGTTTGTTATGTGCTGAAACGCCGTTTTCTGACATTTCAGGCTCTAACTTCAAAAATCATGCAAAACACTTCTAACACCTTCAGATATGTTTCTCTGTGTTGCAAAATAGGTTTTATTCATGCACAGACTGCAATTTTAATTTTTGGCCGAGTTTCAGCTTGCATTACCAGAACCAAGTTTGTTATGTGCTGAAACGCTGTTTTCTGACATTTCAGGCTCTAACTTCAAAAATCATGCAAAACACTTCTAACACCTTCAGATATGTTTCTCTGTGTTGAAAAATAGGTTTTATTCAAGCACAGACTGCAATTTTAATTTTTGGCCGAGTTTCAGCTTGCATTGCCAGAACCGAGTTTGTTATGTGCTGAAACGCAGTTTTCTGACATTTCAGGCTCTAACTTCAAAAATCATGCAAAACACTTCTAACACCTTCAGATATGTTTCTCTGTGTTGCAAAATAGGTTTTATTCATGCACAGACTGCAATTTTAATTTTTGGCCGAGTTTCAGCTTGCATTACCAGAACCAAGTTTGTTATGTGCTGAAACGCTGTTTTCTGACATTTCAGGCTCTAACTTCAAAAATCATGCAAAACACTTCTAACACCTTCAGATATGTTTCTCTGTGTTGAAAAATAGGTTTTATTCATGCACAGACTGCAATTTTAATTTTTGGCCGAGTTTCAGCTTGCATTACCAGAACCAAGTTTGTTATGTGCTGAAACGCTGTTTTCTGACATTTCAGGCTCTAACTTCAAAAATCATGCAAAACACTTCTAACACCTTCAGATATGTTTCTCTGTGTTGAAAAATAGGTTTTATTCATGCACAGACTGCAATTTTAATTTTTGGCCGAGTTTCAGCTTGCATTGCCAGAACCGAGTTTGTTAAGTGCTGAAAACGCCGTTTTCTGACATTTCAGGCTCTAACTTCAAAAATCATGCAAAACACTTCTAACACCTTCAGATATGTTTCTCTGTGTTGCAAAATAGGTTTTATTCATGCACAGACTGCAATTTTAATTTTTGGCCGAGTTTCAGCTTGCATTGCCAGAACCAAGTTTGTTAAGTGCTGAAACGCCGTTTTCTGACATTTCAGGCTCTAACTTCAAAAATCATGCAAAACACTTCTAACACCTTCAGATATGTTTCTCTGTGTTGCAAAATAGGTTTTATTCATGCACAGACTGCAATTTTAATTTTGGGCCGAGTTTCAGCTTGCATTGCCTGAACCAAGTTTGTTATGTGCTAAAACGTCGTTTTCTGACATTTCAGGCTCTAACTTCAAAAATCATGCAAAACACTTCTAACACCTTCAGATATGTTTCTCTGTGTTGCAAAATAGGTTTTATTCATGCACAGACTGCAATTTTAATTTTTGGCCGAGTTTCAGCTTGCATTGCCTGAACCAAGTTTGTTATGTGCTAAAACACCGTTTTCTGACATTTCAGGCTCTAACTTCAAAAATCATGCAAAACACTTCTAACACCTTCAGATATGTTTCTCTGTGTTGCAAAATAGGTTTTATTCATGCACAGACTGCAATTTTAATTTTTGGCCGAGTTTCAGCTTGCATTACCAGAACCAAGTTTGTTATGTGCTGAAACGCTGTTTTCTGACATTTCAGGCTCTAACTTCAAAAATCATGCAAAACACTTCTAACACCTTCAGATATGTTTCTCTGTGTTGCAAAATAGGTTTTATTCATGCACAGACTGCAATTTTAATTTTGGACCGAGTTTCAGCTTGCATTGCCAGAACCAAGTTTGTTATGTGCTGAAAAGCCTTTTTCTGACATTTCAGGCTCTAACTTCAAAAATCATGCAAAACACTTCTAACACCTTCAGATATGTTTCTCTGTGTTGCAAAATAGGTTTTATTCATGCACAGACTGCAATTTTAATTTTTGGCCGAGTTTCAGCTTGCATTGCCAGAACCAAGTTTGTTAAGTGCTGAAACGCCGTTTTCTGACATTTCAGGCTCTAACTTCAAAAATCATGCAAAACACTTCTAACACCTTCAGATATGTTTCTCTGTGTTGCAAAATAGGTTTTATTCATGCACAGACTGCAATTTTAATTTTGGGCCGAGTTTCAGCTTGCATTGCCTGAACCAAGTTTGTTATGTGCTAAAACGTCGTTTTCTGACATTTCAGGCTCTAACTTCAAAAATCATGCAAAACACTTCTAACACCTTCAGATATGTTTCTCTGTGTTGCAAAATAGGTTTTATTCATGCACAGACTGCAATTTTAATTTTTGGCCGAGTTTCAGCTTGCATTGCCTGAACCAAGTTTGTTATGTGCTAAAACACCGTTTTCTGACATTTCAGGCTCTAACTTCAAAAATCATGCAAAACACTTCTAACACCTTCAGATATGTTTCTCTGTGTTGCAAAATAGGTTTTATTCATGCACAGACTGCAATTTTAATTTTTGGCCGAGTTTCAGCTTGCATTACCAGAACCAAGTTTGTTATGTGCTGAAACGCTGTTTTCTGACATTTCAGGCTCTAACTTCAAAAATCATGCAAAACACTTCTAACACCTTCAGATATGTTTCTCTGTGTTGCAAAATAGGTTTTATTCATGCACAGACTGCAATTTTAATTTTGGACCGAGTTTCAGCTTGCATTGCCAGAACCAAGTTTGTTATGTGCTGAAAAGCCTTTTTCTGACATTTCAGGCTCTAACTTCAAAAATCATGCAAAACACTTCTAACACCTTCAGATATGTTTCTCTGTGTTGCAAAATAGGTTTTATTCATGCACAGACTGCAATTTTAATTTTGGACCGAGTTTCAGCTTGCATTGCCAGAACCAAGTTTGTTATGTGCTGAAACGCCGTTTTCTGACATTTCAGGCTCTAACTTCAAAAATCATGCAAAACACTTCTAACACCTTCAGATATGTTTCTCTGTGTTGCAAAATAGGTTTTATTCATGCACAGACTGCAATTTTAATTTTGGGCCGAGTTTCAGCTTGCATTGCCTGAACCAAGTTTTTTATGTGCTAAAACGTCGTTTTCTGACATTTCAGGCTCTAACTTCAAAAATCATGCAAAACACTTCTAACACCTTCAGATATGTTTCTCTGTGTTGCAAAATAGGTTTTATTCATGCACAGACTGCAATTTTAATTTTTGGCCGAGTTTCAGCTTGCATTGCCTGAACCAAGTTTGTTATGTGCTAAAACACCGTTTTCTGACATTTCAGGCTCTAACTTCAAAAATCATGCAAAACACTTCTAACACCTTCAGATATGTTTCTCTGTGTTGCAAAATAGGTTTTATTCATGCACAGACTGCAATTTTAATTTTGGGCCGAGTTTCAGCTTGCATTGCCTGAACCAAGTTTGTTATGTGCTAAAACGTCGTTTTCTGACATTTCAGGCTCTAACTTCAAAAATCATGCAAAACACTTCTAACACCTTCAGATATGTTTCTCTGTGTTGCAAAATAGGTTTTATTCATGCACAGACTGCAATTTTAATTTTTGGCCGAGTTTCAGCTTGCATTGCCTGAACCAAGTTTGTTATGTGCTAAAACACCGTTTTCTGACATTTCAGGCTCTAACTTCAAAAATCATGCAAAACACTTCTAACACCTTCAGATATGTTTCTCTGTGTTGCAAAATAGGTTTTATTCATGCACAGACTGCAATTTTAATTTTTGGCCGAGTTTCAGCTTGCATTACCAGAACCAAGTTTGTTATGTGCTGAAACGCTGTTTTCTGACATTTCAGGCTCTAACTTCAAAAATCATGCAAAACACTTCTAACACCTTCAGATATGTTTCTCTGTGTTGCAAAATAGGTTTTATTCATGCACAGACTGCAATTTTAATTTTGGACCGAGTTTCAGCTTGCATTGCCAGAACCAAGTTTGTTATGTGCTGAAAAGCCTTTTTCTGACATTTCAGGCTCTAACTTCAAAAATCATGCAAAACACTTCTAACACCTTCAGATATGTTTCTCTGTGTTGCAAAATAGGTTTTATTCATGCACAGACTGCAATTTTAATTTTGGACCGAGTTTCAGCTTGCATTGCCAGAACCAAGTTTGTTATGTGCTGAAACGCCGTTTTCTGACATTTCAGGCTCTAACTTCAAAAATCATGCAAAACACTTCTAACACCTTCAGATATGTTTCTCTGTGTTGCAAAATAGGTTTTATTCATGCACAGACTGCAATTTTAATTTTGGGCCGAGTTTCAGCTTGCATTGCCTGAACCAAGTTTTTTATGTGCTAAAACGTCGTTTTCTGACATTTCAGGCTCTAACTTCAAAAATCATGCAAAACACTTCTAACACCTTCAGATATGTTTCTCTGTGTTGCAAAATAGGTTTTATTCATGCACAGACTGCAATTTTAATTTTTGGCCGAGTTTCAGCTTGCATTGCCTGAACCAAGTTTGTTATGTGCTAAAACACCGTTTTCTGACATTTCAGGCTCTAACTTCAAAAATCATGCAAAACACTTCTAACACCTTCAGATATGTTTCTCTGTGTTGCAAAATAGGTTTTATTCATGCACAGACTGCAATTTTAATTTTTGGCCGAGTTTCAGCTTGCATTACTAGAACCAAGTTTGTTATGTGCTGAAACGCTGTTTTCTGACATTTCAGGCTCTAACTTCAAAAATCATGCAAAACACTTCTAACACCTTCAGATATGTTTCTCTGTGTTGCAAAATAGGTTTTATTCATGCACAGACTGCAATTTTAATTTTGGGCCGAGTTTCAGCTTGCATTGCCTGAACCAAGTTTGTTATGTGCTAAAACGTCGTTTTCTGACATTTCAGGCTCTAACTTCAAAAATCATGCAAAACACTTCTAACACCTTCAGATATGTTTCTCTGTGTTGCAAAATAGGTTTTATTCATGCACAGACTGCAATTTTAATTTTTGGCCGAGTTTCAGCTTGCATTGCCTGAACCAAGTTTGTTATGTGCTAAAACACCGTTTTCTGACATTTCAGGCTCTAACTTCAAAAATCATGCAAAACACTTCTAACACCTTCAGATATGTTTCTCTGTGTTGCAAAATAGGTTTTATTCATGCACAGACTGCAATTTTAATTTTTGGCCGAGTTTCAGCTTGCATTACCAGAACCAAGTTTGTTATGTGCTGAAACGCTGTTTTCTGACATTTCAGGCTCTAACTTCAAAAATCATGCAAAACACTTCTAACACCTTCAGATATGTTTCTCTGTGTTGCAAAATAGGTTTTATTCATGCACAGACTGCAATTTTAATTTTGGACCGAGTTTCAGCTTGCATTGCCAGAACCAAGTTTGTTATGTGCTGAAAAGCCTTTTTCTGACATTTCAGGCTCTAACTTCAAAAATCATGCAAAACACTTCTAACACCTTCAGATATGTTTCTCTGTGTTGCAAAATAGGTTTTATTCATGCACAGACTGCAATTTTAATTTTGGACCGAGTTTCAGCTTGCATTGCCAGAACCAAGTTTGTTATGTGCTGAAACGCCGTTTTCTGACATTTCAGGCTCTAACTTCAAAAATCATGCAAAACACTTCTAACACCTTCAGATATGTTTCTCTGTGTTGCAAAATAGGTTTTATTCATGCACAGACTGCAATTTTAATTTTGGGCCGAGTTTCAGCTTGCATTGCCTGAACCAAGTTTTTTATGTGCTAAAACGTCGTTTTCTGACATTTCAGGCTCTAACTTCAAAAATCATGCAAAACACTTCTAACACCTTCAGATATGTTTCTCTGTGTTGCAAAATAGGTTTTATTCATGCACAGACTGCAATTTTAATTTTTGGCCGAGTTTCAGCTTGCATTGCCTGAACCAAGTTTGTTATGTGCTAAAACACCGTTTTCTGACATTTCAGGCTCTAACTTCAAAAATCATGCAAAACACTTCTAACACCTTCAGATATGTTTCTCTGTGTTGCAAAATAGGTTTTATTCATGCACAGACTGCAATTTTAATTTTTGGCCGAGTTTCAGCTTGCATTGCCTGAACCGAGTTTGTTATGTGCTGAAACGGCGTTTTCTGACATTTCAGGCTCTAACTTCAAAAATCATGCAAAACACTTCTAACACCTTCAGATATGTTTCTCTGTGTTGCAAAATAGGTTTTATTCATGCACAGACTGCAATTTTAATTTTGGGCCGAGTTTCAGCTTGCATTGCCTGAACCAAGTCTGTTATGTGCTGAAACGCTGTTTTCTGACATTTCAGGCTCTAACTTCAAAAATCATGCAAAACACTTCTAACACCTTCAGATATGTTTCTCTGTGTTGAAAAATAGGTTTTATTCATGCACAGACTGCAATTTTAATTTTTGGCCGAGTTTCAGCTTGCATTGCCAGAACCGAGTTTGTTATGTGCTGAAACGCCGTTTTCTGACATTTCAGGCTCTAACTTCAAAAATCATGCAAAACACTTCTAACACCTTCAGATATGTTTCTCTCTGTTGCAAAATAGGTTTTATTCATGCACAGACTGCAATTTTAATTTTGGGCCGAGTTTCAGCTTGCATTACCAGAACCAAGTTTGTTATGTGCTGAAACGCTGTTTTCTGACATTTCAGGCTCTAACTTCAAAAATCATGCAAAACACTTCTAACACCTTCAGATATGTTTCTCTGTGTTGAAAAATAGGTTTTATTCATGCACAGACTGCAATTTTAATTTTTGGCCGAGTTTCAGCTTGCATTGCCTGAACCGAGTTTGTTATGTGCTGAAACGCCGTTTTCTGACATTTCAGGCTCTAACTTCAAAAATCATGCAAAACACTTCTAACACCTTCAGATATGTTTCTCTGTGTTGAAAAATAGGTTTTATTCATGCACAGACTGCAATTTTAATTTTGGGCCGAGTTTCAGCTTGCATTGCCTGAACCAAGTCTGTTATGTGCTGAAACGCTGTTTTCTGACATTTCAGGCTCTAACTTCAAAAATCATGCAAAACACTTCTAACACCTTCAGATATGTTTCTCTGTGTTGAAAAATAGGTTTTATTCATGCACAGACTGCAATTTTAATTTTTGGCCGAGTTTCAGCTTGCATTGCCTGAACCGAGTTTGTTATGTGCTGAAACGCCGTTTTCTGACATTTCAGGCTCTAACTTCAAAAATCATGCAAAACACTTCTAACACCTTCAGATATGTTTCTCTGTGTTGCAAAATAGGTTTTATTCATGCACAGACTGCAATTTTAATTTTTGGCCGAGTTTCAGCTTGCATTACCAGAACCAAGTTTGTTATGTGCTGAAACGCTGTTTTCTGACATTTCAGGCTCTAACTTCAAAAATCATGCAAAACACTTCTAACACCTTCAGATATGTTTCTCTGTGTTGAAAAATAGGTTTTATTCATGCACAGACTGCAATTTTAATTTTTGGCCGAGTTTCAGCTTGCATTGCCAGAACCAAGTTTGTTAAGTGCTGAAAACGCCGTTTTCTGACATTTCAGGCTCTAACTTCAAAAATCATGCAAAACACTTCTAACACCTTCAGATATGCTTCTCTGTGTTGCAAAATAGGTTTTATTCATGCACAGACTGCAATTTTAATTTTTGGCCGAGTTTCAGCTTGCATTGCCAGAACCAAGTTTGTTAAGTGCTGAAACGCCGTTTTCTGACATTTCAGGCTCTAACTTCAAAAATCATGCAAAACACTTCTAACACCTTCAGATATGTTTCTCTGTGTTGCAAAATAGGTTTTATTCATGCACAGACTGCAATTTTAATTTTGGGCCGAGTTTCAGCTTGCATTGCCTGAACCAAGTTTGTTATGTGCTAAAACACCGTTTTCTGACATTTCAGGCTCTAACTTCAAAAATCATGCAAAACACTTCTAACACCTTCAGATATGTTTCTCTGTGTTGCGTTTTATTCATGCACAGACTGCAATTTTAATTTTGGGCCGAGTTTCAGCTTGCATTGCCTGAACCAAGTCTGTTATGTGCTGAAACGCTGTTTTCTGACATTTCAGGCTCTAACTTCAAAAATCATGCAAAACACTTCTAACACCTTCAGATATGTTTCTCTGTGTTGCAAAATAGGTTTTATTCATGCACAGACTGCAATTTTAATTTTTGGCCGAGTTTCAGCTTGCATTACCAGAACCAAGTTTGTTATGTGCTGAAACGCTGTTTTCTGACATTTCAGGCTCTAACTTCAAAAATCATGCAAAACACTTCTAACACCTTCAGATATGTTTCTCTGTGTTGCAAAATAGGTTTTATTCATGCACAGACTGCAATTTTAATTTTGGACCGAGTTTCAGCTTGCATTGCCAGAACCAAGCTTGTTATGTGCTGAAACGCCGTTTTCTGACATTTCAGGCTCTAACTTCAAAAATCATGCAAAACACTTCTAACACCTTCAGATATGTTTCTCTGTGTTGAAAAATAGGTTTTATTCATGCACAGACTGCAATTTTAATTTTTGGCCGAGTTTCAGCTTGCATTGCCTGAACCGAGTTTGTTATGTGCTGATACGGCGTTTTCTGACATTTCAGGCTCAAACTTCAAAAATCATGCAAAACACTTCTAACACCTTCAGATATGTTTCTCTGTGTTGCAAAATAGGTTTTATTCATGCACAGACTGCAATTTTAATTTTGGGCCGAGTTTCAGCTTGCATTGCCTGAACCAAGTCTGTTATGTGCTGAAACGCTGTTTTCTGACATTTCAGGCTCTAACTGCAAAAATCATGCAAAACACTTCTAACACCTTCAGATATGTTTCTCTGTGTTGCAAAATAGGTTTTATTCATGCACAGACTGCAATTTTAATTTTGGGCCGAGTTTCAGCTTGCATTGCCTGAACCAAGTCTGTTATGTGCTGAAACGCTGTTTTCTGACATTTCAGGCTCTAACTTCAAAAATCATGCAAAACACTTCTAACACCTTCAGATATGTTTCTCTGTGTTGAAAAATAGGTTTTATTCATGCACAGACTGCAATTTTAATTTTTGGCCGAGTTTCAGCTTGCATTGCCTGAACCGAGTTTGTTATGTGCTGAAACGCCGTTTTCTGACATTTCAGGCTCTAACTTCAAAAATCATGCAAAACACTTCTAACACCTTCAGATATGTTTCTCTGTGTTGAAAAATAGGTTTTATTCATGCACAGTCTGCAATTTTAATTTTTGGCCGAGTTTCAGCTTGCATTGCCTGAACCGAGTTTGTTATGTGCTGAAACGCCGTTTTCTGACATTTCAGGCTCTAACTTCAAAAATCATGCAAAACACTTCTAACACCTTCAGATATGTTTCTCTGTGTTGCAAAATAGGTTTTATTCATGCACAGACTGCAATTTTAATTTTTGGCCGAGTTTCAGCTTGCATTGCCTGAACCAAGTCTGTTATGTGCTGAAACGCTGTTTTCTGACATTTCAGGCTCTAACTTCAAAAATCATGCAAAACACTTCTAACACCTTCAGATATGTTTCTCTGTGTTGAAAAATAGGTTTTATTCATGCACAGACTGCAATTTTAATTTTTGGCCGAGTTTCAGCTTGCATTGCCTGAACCGAGTTTGTTATGTGCTGAAACGCCGTTTTCTGACATTTCAGGCTCTAACTTCAAAAATCATGCAAAACACTTCTAACACCTTCAGATATGTTTCTCTGTGTTAAAAAATAGGTTTTATTCATGCACAGTCTGCAATTTTAATTTTTGGCCGAGTTTCAGCTTGCATTGCCTGAACCGAGTTTGTTATGTGCTGAAACGCCGTTTTCTGACATTTCAGGCTCTAACTTCAAAAATCATGCAAAACACTTCTAACACCTTCAGATATGTTTCTCTGTGTTGCAAAATAGGTTTTATTCATGCACAGACTGCAATTTTAATTTTTGGCCGAGTTTCAGCTTTTATTACCAGAACCAAGTTTGTTATGTGCTGAAACGCTGTTTTCTGACATTTCAGGCTCTAACTTCAAAAATCATGCAAAACACTTCTAACACCTTCAGATATGTTTCTCTGTGTTGAAAAATAGGTTTTATTCATGCACAGACTGCAATTTTAATTTTTGGCCGAGTTTCAGCTTGCATTGCCAGAACCAAGTTTGTTAAGTGCTGAAACGCCGTTTTCTGACATTTCAGGCTCTAACTTCAAAAATCATGCAAAACACTTCTAACACCTTCAGATATGTTTCTCTGTGTTGCAAAATAGGTTTTATTCATGCACAGACTGCAATTTTAATTTTTGGCCGAGTTTCAGCTTGCATTGCCAGAACCAAATTTGTTAAGTGCTGAAACGCCGTTTTCTGACATTTCAGGCTCTAACTTCAAAAATCATGCAAAACACTTCTAACACCTTCAGATATGTTTCTCTGTGTTGCAAAATAGGTTTTATTCATGCACAGACTGCAATTTTAATTTTGGGCCGAGTTTCAGCTTGCATTGCCTGAACCAAGTTTGTTATGTGCTGAAACGCTGTTTTCTGACATTTCAGGCTCTAACTTCAAAAATCATGCAAAACACTTCTAACACCTTCAGATATGTTTCTCTGTGTTGCAAAATAGGTTTTATTCATGCACAGACTGCAATTTTAATTTTGGGCCGAGTTTCAGCTTGCATTGCCAGAACCAAGTTTGTTATGTGCTGAAAAGCCTTTTTCTGACATTTCAGGCTCTAACTTCAAAAATCATGCAAAACACTTCTAACACCTTCAGATATGTTTCTCTGTGTTGCAAAATAGGTTTTATTCATGCACAGACTGCAATTTTAATTTTGGACCGAGTTTCAGCTTGCATTGCCAGAACCAAGTTTGTTATGTGCTGAAACGCCGTTTTCTGACATTTCAGGCTCTAACTTCAAAAATCATGCAAAACACTTCTAACACCTTCAGATATGTTTCTCTGTGTTGAAAAATAGGTTTTATTCATGCACAGACTGCAATTTTAATTTTTGGCCGAGTTTCAGCTTGCATTGCCTGAACCGAGTTTGTTATGTGCTGATACGGCGTTTTCTGACATTTCAGGCTCTAACTTCAAAAATCATGCAAAACACTTCTAACACCTTCAGATATGTTTCTCTGTGTTGCAAAATAGGTTTTATTCATGCACAGACTGCAATTTTAATTTTGGGCCGAGTTTCAGCTTGCATTGCCTGAACCAAGTCTGTTATGTGCTGAAACGCTGTTTTCTGACATTTCAGGCTCTAACTGCAAAAATCATGCAAAACACTTCTAACACCTTCAGATATGTTTCTCTGTGTTGCAAAATAGGTTTTATTCATGCACAGACTGCAATTTTAATTTTTGGCCGAGTTTCAGCTTGCATTGCCTGAACCGAGTTTGTTATGTGCTGAAACGCCGTTTTCTGACATTTCAGGCTCTAACTTCAAAAATCATGCAAAACACTTCTAACACCTTCAGATATGTTTCTCTGTGTTGCAAAATAGGTTTTATTCATGCACAGACTGCAATTTTAATTTTGGGCCGAGTTTCAGCTTGCATTACCAGAACCAAGTTTGTGATGTGCTGAAACGCTGTTTTCTGACATTTCAGGCTCTAACTTCAAAAATCATGCAAAACACTTCTAACACCTTCAGATATATTTCTCTGTGTTGCAAAATAGGTTTTATTCATGCACAGACTGCAATTTTAATTTTTGGCCGAGTTTCAGCTTGCATTGCCAGAACCAAGTTTGTTAAGTGCTGAAAACGCCGTTTTCTGACATTTCAGGCTCTAACTTCAAAAATCATGCAAAACACTTCTAACACCTTCAGATATGTTTCTCTGTGTTGCAAAATAGGTTTTATTCATGCACAGACTGCAATTTTAATTTTGGACCGAGTTTCAGCTTGCATTGCCAGAACCAAGTTTGTTATGTGCTGAAACGCCGTTTTCTGACAATTCAGGCTCTAACTTCAAAAATCATGCAAAACACTTCTAACACCTTCAGATATGTTTCTCTGTGTTGAAAAATAGGTTTTATTCATGCACAGACTGCAATTTTAATTTTTGGCCGAGTTTCAGCTTGCATTGCCTGAACCGAGTTTGTTATGTGCTGAAACGCCGTTTTATGACATTTCAGGCTCTAACTTCAAAAATCATGCAAAACACTTCTAACACCTTCAGATATGTTTCTCTGTGTTGCAAAATAGGTTTTATTCATGCACAGACTGCAATTTTAATTTTGGGCCGAGTTTCAGCTTGCATTGCCTGAACCAAGTCTGTTATGTGCTGAAACGCTGTTTTCTGACATTTCAGGCTCTAACTTCAAAAATCATGCAAAACACTTCTAACACCTTCAGATATGTTTCTCTGTGTTGAAAAATAGGTTTTATTCATGCACAGACTGCAATTTTAATTTTTGGCCGAGTTTCAGCTTGCATTGCCTGAACCGAGTTTGTTATGTGCTGAAACGCCGTTTTCTGACATTTCAGGCTCTAACTTCAAAAATCATGCAAAACACTTCTAACACCTTCAGATATGTTTCTCTGTGTTGAAAAATAGGTTTTATTCATGCACAGACTGCAATTTTAATTTTTGGCCGAGTTTCAGCTTGCATTGCCTGAACCGAGTTTGTTATGTGCTGAAACGCCGTTTTCTGACATTTCAGGCTCTAACTTCAAAAATCATGCAAAACACTTCTAACACCTTCAGATATGTTTCTCTGTGTTGCAAAATAGGTTTTATTCATGCACAGACTGCAATTTTAATTTTTGGCCGAGTTTCAGCTTGCATTGCCTGAACCGAGTTTGTTATGTGCTGAAACGCCGTTTTCTGACATTTCAGGCTCTAACTTCAAAAATCATGCAAAACACTTCTAACACCTTCAGATATGTTTCTCTGTGTTGCAAAATAGGTTTTATTCATGCACAGACTGCAATTTTAATTTTGGACCGAGTTTCAGCTTGCATTGCCAGAACCAAGTTTGTTATGTGCTGAAACGCCGTTTTCTGACATTTCAGGCTCTAACTTCAAAAATCATGCAAAACACTTCTAACACCTTCAGATATGTTTCTCTGTGTTGAAAAATAGGTTTTATTCATGCACAGACTGCAATTTTAATTTTTGGCCGAGTTTCAGCTTGCATTGCCTGAACCGAGTTTGTTATGTGCTGATACGGCGTTTTCTGACATTTCAGGCTCTAACTTCAAAAATCATGCAAAACACTTCTAACACCTTCAGATATGTTTCTCTGTGTTGCAAAATAGGTTTTATTCATGCACAGACTGCAATTTTAATTTTGGGCCGAGTTTCAGCTTGCATTGCCTGAACCAAGTCTGTTATGTGCTGAAACGCTGTTTTCTGACATTTCAGGCTCTAACTGCAAAAATCATGCAAAACACTTCTAACACCTTCAGATATGTTTCTCTGTGTTGCAAAATAGGTTTTATTCATGCACAGACTGCAATTTTAATTTTTGGCCGAGTTTCAGCTTGCATTGCCTGAACCGAGTTTGTTATGTGCTGAAACACCGTTTTCTGACATTTCAGGCTCTAACTTCAAAAATCATGCAAAACACTTCTAACACCTTCAGATATGTTTCTCTGTGTTGCAAAATAGGTTTTATTCATGCACAGACTGCAATTTTAATTTTTGGCCGAGTTTCAGCTTGCATTACCAGAACCAAGTTTGTGATGTGCTGAAACGCTGTTTTCTGACATTTCAGGCTCTAACTTCAAAAATCATGCAAAACACTTCTAACACCTTCAGATATATTTCTCTGTGTTGCAAAATAGGTTTTATTCATGCACAGACTGCAATTTTAATTTTTGGCCGAGTTTCAGCTTGCATTGCCAGAACCAAGTTTGTTAAGTGCTGAAACGCCGTTTTCTGACATTTCAGGCTCTAACTTCAAAAATCATGCAAAACACTTCTAACACCTTCAGATATGTTTCTCTGTGTTGCAAAATAGGTTTTATTCATGCACAGACTGCAATTTTAATTTTGGACCGAGTTTCAGCTTGCATTGCCAGAACCAAGTTTGTTATGTGCTGAAACGCCGTTTTCTGACAATTCAGGCTCTAACTTCAAAAATCATGCAAAACACTTCTAACACCTTCAGATATGTTTCTCTGTGTTGAAAAATAGGTTTTATTCATGCACAGACTGCAATTTTAATTTTTGGCCGAGTTTCAGCTTGCATTGCCTGAACCGAGTTTGTTATGTGCTGAAACGCCGTTTTATGACATTTCAGGCTCTAACTTCAAAAATCATGCAAAACACTTCTAACACCTTCAGATATGTTTCTCTGTGTTGCAAAATAGGTTTTATTCATGCACAGACTGCAATTTTAATTTTGGGCCGAGTTTCAGCTTGCATTGCCTGAACCAAGTCTGTTATGTGCTGAAACGCTGTTTTCTGACATTTCAGGCTCTAACTTCAAAAATCATGCAAAACACTTCTAACACCTTCAGATATGTTTCTCTGTGTTGAAAAATAGGTTTTATTCATGCACAGACTGCAATTTTAATTTTTGGCCGAGTTTCAGCTTGCATTGCCTGAACCGAGTTTGTTATGTGCTGAAACGCCGTTTTCTGACATTTCAGGCTCTAACTTCAAAAATCATGCAAAACACTTCTAACACCTTCAGATATGTTTCTCTGTGTTGAAAAATAGGTTTTATTCATGCACAGACTGCAATTTTAATTTTTGGCCGAGTTTCAGCTTGCATTGCCTGAACCGAGTTTGTTATGTGCTGAAACGCCGTTTTCTGACATTTCAGGCTCTAACTTCAAAAATCATGCAAAACACTTCTAACACCTTCAGATATGTTTCTCTGTGTTGCAAAATAGGTTTTATTCATGCACAGACTGCAATTTTAATTTTTGGCCGAGTTTCAGCTTTTATTACCAGAACCAAGTTTGTTATGTGCTGAAACGCTGTTTTCTGACATTTCAGGCTCTAACTTCAAAAATCATGCAAAACACTTCTAACACCTTCAGATATGTTTCTCTGTGTTGAAAAATAGGTTTTATTCATGCACAGACTGCAATTTTAATTTTTGGCCGAGTTTCAGCTTGCATTGCCAGAACCAAGTTTGTTAAGTGCTGAAAACGCCGTTTTCTGACATTTCAGGCTCTAACTTCAAAAAGCATGCAAAACACTTCTAACACCTTCAGATATGTTTCTCTGTGTTGCAAAATAGGTTTTATTCATGCACAGACTGCAATTTTAATTTTTGGCCGAGTTTCAGCTTGCATTGCCAGAACCAAATTTGTTAAGTGCTGAAACGCCGTTTTCTGACATTTCAGGCTCTAACTTCAAAAATCATGCAAAACACTTCTAACACCTTCAGATATGTTTCTCTGTGTTGCAAAATAGGTTTTATTCATGCACAGACTGCAATTTTAATTTTGGGCCGAGTTTCAGCTTGCATTGCCTGAACCAAGTTTGTTATGTGCTAAAACGTCGTTTTCTGACATTTCAGGCTCTAACTTCAAAAATCATGCAAAACACTTCTAACACCTTCAGATATGTTTCTCTGTGTTGCAAAATAGGTTTTATTCATGCACAGACTGCAATTTTAAATTTTGGCCGAGTTTCAGCTTGCATTGCCTGAACCAAATTTGTTATGTGCTAAAACACCGTTTTCTGACATTTCAGGCTCTAACTTCAAAAATCATGCAAAACACTTCTAACACCTTCAGATATGTTTCTCTGTGTTGCAAAATAGGTTTTATTCATGCACAGACTGCAATTTTAATTTTTGGCCGAGTTTCAGCTTGCATTACCAGAACCAAGTTTGTTATGCGCTGAAACGCTGTTTTCTGACATTTCAGGCTCTAACTTCAAAAATCATGCAAAACACTTCTAACACCTTCAGATATGTTTCTCTGTGTTGCAAAATAGGTTTTATTCATGCACAGACTGCAATTTTAATTTTGGACCGAGTTTCAGCTTGCATTGCCAGAACCAAGTTTGTTATGTGCTGAAACGCCGTTTTCTGACATTTCAGGCTCTAACTTCAAAAATCATGCAAAACACTTCTAAAACCTTCAGATATGTTTCTCTGTGTTGCAAAATAGGTTTTATTCATGCACAGACTGCAATTTTAATTTTGGACCGAGTTTCAGCTTGCATTGCCAGAACCAAGTTTGTTATGTGCTGAAACGCCGTTTTCTGACATTTCAGGCTCTAACTTCAAAAATCATGCAAAACACTTCTAAAACCTTCAGATATGTTTCTCTGTGTTGAAAAATAGGTTTTATTCATGCACAGACTGCAATTTTAATTTTGGGCCGAGTTTCAGCTTGCACTGCCTGAACCAAGTTTGTTATGTGCTGAAACGGCGTTTTCTGACATTTCAGGCTCTAACTTCAAAAATCATGCAAAACACTTCTAACACCTTCATATATGTTTCTCTGTGTTGCAAAATAGGTTTTATTCATGCACAGACTGCAATTTTAATTTTGGGCCGAGTTTCAGCTTGCATTGCCTGAACCAAGTCTGTTATGTGCTGAAACGCTGTTTTCTGACATTTCAGGCTCTAACTTCAAAAATCATGCAAAACACTTCTAACACCTTCAGATATGTTTCTCTGTGTTGCAAAATAGGTTTTATACATGCACAGACTGCAATTTTAATTTTTGGCCGAGTTTCAGCTTGCATTGCCAGAACCAAGTTTGTTAAGTGCTGAAACGCCGTTTTCTGACATTTCAGGCTCTAACTTCAAAAATCATGCAAAACACTTCTAACACCTTCAGATATGTTTCTCTGTGTTGCAAAATAGGTTTTATTCATGCACAGACTGCAATTTTAATTTTTGGCCGAGTTTCAGCTTGCATTACCAGAACCAAGTTTGTTATGTGCTGAAACGCTGTTTTCTGACATTTCAGGCTCTAACTTCAAAAATCATGCAAAACACTTCTAAAACCTTCAGATATGTTTCTCTGTGTTGCAAAATAGGTTTTATTCATGCACAGACTGCAATTTTAATTTTGGGCCGAGTTTCAGCTTGCATTGCCAGAACCAAGTTTGTTATGTGCTGAAAAGCCTTTTTCTGACATTTCAGGCTCTAACTTCAAAAATCATGCAAAACACTTCTAACACCTTCAGATTTCTTTCTCTGTGTTGCAAAATAGGTTTTATTCATGCACAGACTGCAATTTTAATTTTGGACCGAGTTTCAGCTTGCATTGCCAGAACCAAGTTTGTTATGTGCTGAAACGCCGTTTTCTGACATTTCAGGCTCTAACTTCAAAAATCATGCAAAACACTTCTAACACCTTCAGATATGTTTCTCTGTGTTGAAAAATAGGTTTTATTCATGCACAGACTGCAATTTTAATTTTGGGCCGAGTTTCAGCTTGCATTGCCTGAACCAAGTTTGTTATGTGCTGAAACGGCGTTTTCTGACATTTCAGGCTCTAACTTCAAAAATCATGCAAAACACTTCTAACACCTTCAGATATGTTTCTCTGTGTTGCAAAATAGGTTTTATTCATGCACAGACTGCAATTTTAATTTTGGGCCGAGTTTCAGCTTGCATTGCCTGAACCAAGTCTGTTATGTGCTGAAACGCTGTTTTCTGACATTTCAGGCTCTAACTTCAAAAATCATGCAAAACACTTCTAACACCTTCAGATATGTTTCTCTGTGTTGCAAAATAGGTTTTATACATGCACAGACTGCAATTTTAATTTTTGGCCGAGTTTCAGCTTGCATTGCCAGAACCAAGTTTGTTAAGTGCTGAAACGCCGTTTTCTGACATTTCAGGCTCTAACTTCAAAAATCATGCAAAACACTTCTAACACCTTCAGATATGTTTCTCTGTGTTGCAAAATAGGTTTTATTCATGCACAGACTGCAATTTTAATTTTGGGCCGAGTTTCAGCTTGCATTGCCTGAACCAAGTTTGTTAAGTGCTGAAACGCCGTTTTCTGACATTTCAGGCTCTAACTTCAAAAATCATGCAAAACACTTCTAACACCTTCAGATATGTTTCTCTGTGTTGCAAAATAGGTTTTATTCATGCACAGACTGCAATTTTAATTTTGGGCCGAGTTTCAGCTTGCATTGCCTGAACCAAGTTTGTTATGTGCTGAAACGGCGTTTTCTGACATTTCAGGCTCTAACTTCAAAAATCATGCAAAACACTTCTAACACCTTCAGATATGTTTCTCTGTGTTGCAAAATAGGTTTTATTCATGCACAGACTGCAATTTTAATTTTGGACCGAGTTTCAGCTTGCATTGCCAGAACCAAGTTTGTTATGTGCTAAAACACCGTTTTCTGACATTTCAGGCTCTAACTTCAAAAATCATGCAAAACACTTCTAACACCTTCAGATATGTTTCTCTGTGTTGCAAAATAGGTTTTATTCATGCACAGACTGCAATTTTAATTTTTGGCCGAGTTTCAGCTTGCATTACCAGAACCAAGTTTGTTATGTGCTGAAACGCCGTTTTCTGACATTTCAGGCTCTAACTTCAAAAATCATGCAAAACACTTCTAACACCTTCAGATATGTTTCTCTGTGTTGCAAAATAGGTTTTATTCATGCACAGACTGCAATTTTAATTTTGGGCCGAGTTTCAGCTTGCATTGCCTGAACCAAGTTTGTTATGTGCTGAAACGGCGTTTTCTGACATTTCAGGCTCTAACTTCAAAAATCATGCAAAACACTTCTAACACCTTCAGATATGTTTCTCTGTGTTGCAAAATAGGTTTTATTCATGCACAGACTGCAATTTAAATTTTTGGCCGAGTTTCAGCTTGCATTACCAGAACCAAGTTTGTTATGTGCTGAAACGCTGTTTTCTGACATTTCAGGCTCTAACTTCAAAAATCATGCAAAACACTTCTAAAACCTTCAGATATGTTTCTCTGTGTTGCAAAATAGGTTTTATTCATGCACAGACTGCAATTTTAATTTTGGGCCGAGTTTCAGCTTGCATTGCCTGAACCAAGTTTGTTATGTGCTGAAACGGCGTTTTCTGACATTTCAGGCTCTAACTTCAAAAATCATGCAAAACACTTCTAAAACCTTCAGATATGTTTCTCTGTGTTGCAAAATAGGTTTTATTCATGCACAGACTGCAATTTTAATTTTGGGCCGAGTTTCAGCTTGCATTGCCAGAACCAAGTTTGTTATGTGCTGAAAAGCCTTTTTCTGACATTTCAGGCTCTAACTTCAAAAATCATGCAAAACACTTCTAACACCTTCAGATTTGTTTCTCTGTGTTGCAAAATAGGTTTTATTCATGCACAGACTGCAATTTTAATTTTGGACCGAGTTTCAGCTTGCATTGCCAGAACCAAGTTTGTTATGTGCTGAAAAGCCTTTTTCTGACATTTCAGGCTCTAACTTCAAAAATCATGCAAAACACTTCTAACACCTTCAGATTTGTTTCTCTGTGTTGCAAAATAGGTTTTATTCATGCACAGACTGCAATTTTAATTTTGGGCCGAGTTTCAGCTTGCATTGCCTGAACCAAGTTTGTTATGTGCTGAAACGGCGTTTTCTGACATTTCAGGCTCTAACTTCAAAAATCATGCAAAACACTTCTAACACCTTCAGATATGTTTCTCTGTGTTGAAAAATAGGTTTTATTCATGCACAGACTGCAATTTTAATTTTTGGCCGAGTTTCAGCTTGCATTACCAGAACCAAGTTTGTTATGTGCTAAAACACCGTTTTCTGACATTTCAGGCTCTAACTTCAAAAATCATGCAAAACACTTCTAACACCTTCAGATATGTTTCTCTGTGTTGCAAAATAGGTTTTATTCATGCACAGACTGCAATTTTAATTTTTGGCCGAGTTTCAGCTTGCATTACCAGAACCAAGTTTGTTATGTGCTGAAACGCTGTTTTCTGACATTTCAGGCTCTAACTTCAAAAATCATGCAAAACACTTCTAACACCTTCAGATATGTTTCTCTGTGTTGCAAAATAGGTTTTATTCATGCACAGACTGCAATTTTAATTTTGGACCGAGTTTCAGCTTGCATTGCCAGAACCAAGTTTGTTATGTGCTGAAACGCCGTTTTCTGACATTTCAGGCTCTAACTTCAAAAATCATGCAAAACACTTCTAACACCTTCAGATATGTTTCTCTGTGTTGAAAAATAGGTTTTATTCATGCACAGACTGCAATTTTAATTTTGGGCCGAGTTTCAGCTTGCATTGCCTGAACCAAGTTTGTTATGTGCTGAAACGGCGTTTTCTGACATTTCAGGCTCTAACTTCAAAAATCATGCAAAACACTTCTAACACCTTCAGATATGTTTCTCTGTGTTGCAAAATAGGTTTTATTCATGCACAGACTGCAATTTTAATTTTGGGCCGAGTTTCAGCTTGCATTGCCTGAACCAAGTCTGTTATGTGCTGAAACGCTGTTTTCTGACATTTCAGGCTCTAACTTCAAAAATCATGCAAAACACTTCTAACACCTTCAGATATGTTTCTCTGTGTTGCAAAATAGGTTTTATACATGCACAGACTGCAATTTTAATTTTTGGCCGAGTTTCAGCTTGCATTGCCAGAACCAAGTTTGTTAAGTGCTGAAACGCCGTTTTCTGACATTTCAGGCTCTAACTTCAAAAATCATGCAAAACACTTCTAACACCTTCAGATATGTTTCTCTGTGTTGCAAAATAGGTTTTATTCATGCACAGACTGCAATTTTAATTTTTGGCAGAGTTTCAGCTTGCATTGCCAGAACCAAGTTTGTTAAGTGCTGAAACGCCGTTTTCTGACATTTCAGGCTCTAACTTCAAAAATCATGCAAAACACTTCTAACACCTTCAGATATGTTTCTCTGTGTTGCAAAATAGGTTTTATTCATGCACAGACTGCAATTTTAATTTTGGACCGAGTTTCAGCTTGCATTGCCAGAACCAAGTTTGTTATGTGCTGAAACGCCGTTTTCTGACATTTCAGGCTCTAACTTCAAAAATCATGCAAAACACTTCTAACACCTTCAGATATGTTTCTCTGTGTTGAAAAATAGGTTTTATTCATGCACAGATTGCAATTTTAATTTTTGGCCGAGTTTCAGCTTGCATTGCCAGAACCAAGTTTGTTAAGTGCTGAAACGCCGTTTTCTGACATTTCAGGCTCTAACTTCAAAAATCATGCAAAACACTTCTAACACCTTCATATATGTTTCTCTGTGTTGCAAAATAGGTTTTATTCATGCACAGACTGCAATTTTAATTTTGGGCCGAGTTTCAGCTTGCATTGCCTGAACCAAGTTTGTTATGTGCTGAAACGCCGTTTTCTGACATTTCAGGCTCTAACTTCAAAAATCATGCAAAACACTTCTAACACCTTCAGATATGTTTCTCTGTGTTGCAAAATAGGTTTTATTCATGCACAGACTGCAATTTTAATTTTTGGCCGAGTTTCAGCTTGCATTACCAGAACCAAGTTTGTTATGTGCTGAAACGCTGTTTTCTGACATTTCAGGCTCTAACTTCAAAAATCATGCAAAACACTTCTAACACCTTCAGATATGTTTCTCTGTGTTGCAAAATAGGTTTTATTCATGCACAGACTGCAATTTTAATTTTTGGCAGAGTTTCAGCTTGCATTGCCAGAACCAAGTTTGTTAAGTGCTGAAACGCCGTTTTCTGACATTTCAGGCTCTAACTTCAAAAATCATGCAAAACACTTCTAACACCTTCAGATATGTTTCTCTGTGTTGCAAAATAGGTTTTATTCATGCACAGACTGCAATTTTAATTTTGGACCGAGTTTCAGCTTGCATTGCCAGAACCAAGTTTGTTATGTGCTGAAACGCCGTTTTCTGACATTTCAGGCTCTAACTTCAAAAATCATGCAAAACACTTCTAACACCTTCAGATATGTTTCTCTGTGTTGCAAAATAGGTTTTATTCATGCACAGACTGCAATTTTAATTTTTGGCCGAGTTTCAGCTTGCATTGCCTGAACCGAGTTTGTTATGTGCTGAAACGCCGTTTTCTGACATTTCAGGCTCTAACTTCAAAAATCATGCAAAACACTTCTAACACCTTCAGATATGTTTCTCTGTGTTGCAAAATAGGTTTTATTCATGCACAGACTGCAATTTTAATTTTGGACCGAGTTTCAGCTTGCATTGCCTGAAACAAGTTTGTTATGTGCTGAAAAGCCTTTTTCTGACATTTCAGGCTCTAACTTCAAAAATCATGCAAAACACTTCTAACACCTTCAGATATGTTTCTCTGTGTTGAAAAATAGGTTTTATTCATGCACAGACTGCAATTTTAATTTTGGGCCGAGTTTCAGCTTGCATTGCCTGAACCAAGTTTGTTATGTGCTGAAACGGCGTTTTCTGACATTTCAGGCTCTAACTTCAAAAATCATGCAAAACACTTCTAACACCTTCAGATATGTTTCTCTGTGTTGCAAAATAGGTTTTATTCATGCACAGACTGCAATTTAAATTTTTGGCCGAGTTTCAGCTTGCATTACCAGAACCAAGTTTGTTATGTGCTGAAACGCTGTTTTCTGACATTTCAGGCTCTAACTTCAAAAATCATGCAAAACACTTCTAAAACCTTCAGATATGTTTCTCTGTGTTGCAAAATAGGTTTTATTCATGCACAGACTGCAATTTTAATTTTGGACCGAGTTTCAGCTTGCATTGCCTGAAACAAGTTTGTTATGTGCTGAAAAGCCTTTTTCTGACATTTCAGGCTCTAACTTCAAAAATCATGCAAAACACTTCTAACACCTTCAGATATGTTTCTCTGTGTTGAAAAATAGGTTTTATTCATGCACAGACTGCAATTTTAATTTTGGGCCGAGTTTCAGCTTGCATTGCCTGAACCAAGTTTGTTATGTGCTGAAACGGCGTTTTCTGACATTTCAGGCTCTAACTTCAAAAATCATGCAAAACACTTCTAACACCTTCAGATATGTTTCTCTGTGTTGCAAAATAGGTTTTATTCATGCACAGACTGCAATTTTAATTTTTGGCCGAGTTTCAGCTTGCATTGCCAGAACCAAGTTTGTTAAGTGCTGAAACGCCGTTTTCTGACATTTCAGGCTCTAACTTCAAAAATCATGCAAAACACTTCTAACACCTTCAGATATGTTTCTCTGTGTTGCAAAATAGGTTTTATTCATGCACAGACTGCAATTTTAATTTTTGGCCGAGTTTCAGCTTGCATTACCAGAACCAAGTTTGTTATGTGCTGAAACGCCGTTTTCAGACATTTCAGGCTCTAACTTCAAAAATCATGCAAAACACTTCTAACACCTTCAGATATGTTTCTCTGTGTTGCAAAATAGGTTTTATTCATGCACAGACTGCAATTTTAATTTTTGGCCGAGTTTCAGCTTGCATTACCAGAACCAAGTTTGTTATGTGCTGAAACGCCGTTTTCTGACATTTCAGGCTCTAACTTCAAAAATCATGCAAAACACTTCTAACACCTTCAGATATGTTTCTCTGTGTTGCAAAATAGGTTTTATTCATGCACAGACTGCAATTTTAATTTTTGGCCGAGTTTCAGCTTGCATTACCAGAACCAAGTTTGTTAAGTGCTGAAACGCCGTTTTCAGACATTTCAGGCTCTAACTTCAAAAATCATGCAAAACACTTCTAACACCTTCAGATATGTTTCTCTGTGTTGCAAAATAGGTTTTATTCATGCACAGACTGCAATTTTAATTTTTGGCCGAGTTTCAGCTTGCATTACCAGAACCAAGTTTGTTATGTGCTGAAACGCTGTTTTCTGACATTTCAGGCTCTAACTTCAAAAATCATGCAAAACACTTCTAACACCTTCAGATATGTTTCTCTGTGTTGCAAAATAGGTTTTATTCATGCACAGACTGCAATTTTAATTTTTGGCCGAGTTTCAGCTTGCATTGCCAGAACCAAGTTTGTTAAGTGCTGAAACGCCGTTTTCTGACATTTCAGGCTCTAACTTCAAAAATCATGCAAAACACTTCTAACACCTTCAGATATGTTTCTCTGTGTTGCAAAATAGGTTTTATTCATGCACAGACTGCAATTTTAATTTTGGACCGAGTTTCAGCTTGCATTGCCAGAACCAAGTTTGTTATGTGCTGAAACGCCGTTTTCTGACATTTCAGGCTCTAACTTCAAAAATCATGCAAAACATTTCTAACACCTTCAGATATGTTTCTCTGTGTTGAAAAATAGGTTTTATTCATGCACAGACTGCAATTTTAATTTTTGGCCGAGTTTCAGCTTGCATTGCCAGAACCAAGTTTGTTAAGTGCTGAAACGCCGTTTTCTGACATTTCAGGCTCTAACTTCAAAAATCATGCAAAACACTTCTAACACCTTCATATATGTTTCTCTGTGTTGCAAAATAGGTTTTATTCATGCACAGACTGCAATTTTAATTTTGGGCCGAGTTTCAGCTTGCATTGCCTGAACCAAGTTTGTTATGTGCTGAAAAGCCTTTTTCTGACATTTCAGGCTCTAACTTCAAAAATCATGCAAAACACTTCTAACACCTTCAGATATGTTTCTCTGTGTTGCAAAATAGGTTTTATTCATGCACAGACTGCAATTTTAATTTTTGGCCGAGTTTCAGCTTGCATTGCCTGAACCGAGTTTGTTATGTGCTGAAACGCCGTTTTCTGACATTTCAGGCTCTAACTTCAAAAATCATGCAAAACACTTCTAACACCTTCAGATATGTTTCTCTGTGTTGCAAAATAGGTTTTATTCATGCACAGACTGCAATTTTAATTTTGGACCGAGTTTCAGCTTGCATTGCCTGAAACAAGTTTGTTATGTGCTGAAAAGCCTTTTTCTGACATTTCAGGCTCTAACTTCAAAAATCATGCAAAACACTTCTAACACCTTCAGATATGTTTCTCTGTGTTGAAAAATAGGTTTTATTCATGCACAGACTGCAATTTTAATTTTGGGCCGAGTTTCAGCTTGCATTGCCTGAACCAAGTTTGTTATGTGCTGAAACGGCGTTTTCTGACATTTCAGGCTCTAACTTCAAAAATCATGCAAAACACTTCTAACACCTTCAGATATGTTTCTCTGTGTTGCAAAATAGGTTTTATTCA
>NW_027394276.1:22139593-22187356 GCF_049309525.1 Garra rufa | reverse complement strand
ACCGAGTTTCAGCCTGCATTGCCAGAATCAAGTTTGTTATGTGCTGAAACGCTGTTTTCTGACATTTCAGGCTCTAACTTCAAAAATCATGCAAAACACTTCTAACACCTTCAGATATGTTTCTCGGTGTTGCAAAATAGGTTTTATTCATGCACAGACTGCAATTTTAATTTTGGACCGAGTTTCAGCCTGCATTGCCAGAATCAAGTTTGTTATGTGCTGAAACGCCGTTTTCTGACATTTCAGGCTCTAACTTCAAAAATCATGCAAAACACTTCTAACACCTTCAGATATGTTTCTCTGTGTTGCAAAATAGGTTTTATTCATGCACAGACTGCAATTTTAATTTTGGGCCGAGTTTCAGCTTGCATTGCCAGAATCAAGTTTGTTATGTGCTGAAACGCCGTTTTCTGACATTTCAGGCTCTAACTTCAAAAATCATGCAAAACACTTCTAACACCTTCAGATATGTTTCTCTGTGTTGCAAAATAGGTTTTATTCATGCACAGACTGCAATTTTAATATTGGACCGAGTTTCAGCTTGAATTGCCTGAACCAAGTTTGTTATGTGCTGAAACGCCGTTTTCTGACATTTCAGGCTCTAACTTCAAAAATCATGCAAAACACTTCTAACACCTTCAGATATGTTTCTCTGTGTTGCAAAATAGGTTTTGTTCATGCACAGACTGCAATTTTAATTTTGGACCGAGTTTCAGCCTGCATTGCCAGAACCAAGTTTGTTATGTGCTGAAACGCTGTTTTCTGACATTTCAGGCTCTAACTTCAAAAATCATGCAAAACACTTCTAACACCTTCAGATATGTTTCTCTGTGTTGCAAAATAGGTTTTATTCATGCACAGACTGCAATTTTAATTTTGGGCCGAGTTTCAGCTTGCATTGCCTGAACCAAGTTTGTTATGTGCTGAAACGCCGTTTTCTGACATTTCAGGCTCTAACTTCAAAAATCATGCAAAACACTTCTAACACCTTCAGATATGTTTCTCTGTGTTGCAAAATAGGTTTTATTCATGCACAGCCTGCAATTTTAATTTTGGACCGAGTTTCAGCCTGCATTGCCAGAATCAAGTTTGTTATGTGCTGAAACGCTGTTTTCTGACATTTCAGGCTCTAACTTCAAAAATCATGCAAAACACTTCTAACACCTTCAGATATGTTTCTCTGTGTTGCAAAATAGGTTTTATTCATGCACAGACTGCAATTTTAATTTTGGACCGAGTTTCAGCCTGCATTGCCAGAATCAAGTTTGTTATGTGCTGAAACGCTGTTTTCTGACATTTCAGGCTCTAACTTCAAAAATCATGCAAAACACTTCTAACACCTTCAGATATGTTTCTCGGTGTTGCAAAATAGGTTTTATTCATGCACAGACTGCAATTTTAATTTTGGACCGAGTTTCAGCCTGCATTGCCAGAATCAAGTTTGTTATGTGCTGAAACGCTGTTTTCTGACATTTCAGGCTCTAACTTCAAAAATCATGCAAAACACTTCTAACACCTTCAGATATGTTTCTCTGTGTTGCAAAATAGGTTTTATTCATGCACAGACTGCAATTTTAATATTGGACCGAGTTTCAGCTTGAATTGCCTGAATCAAGTTTGTTATGTGCTGAAACGCCGTTTTCTGACATTTCAGGCTCTAACTTCAAAAATCATGCAAAACACTTCTAACACCTTCAGATATGTTTCTCTGTGTTGCAAAATAGGTTTTATTCATGCACAGACTGCAATTTTAATTTTGGACCGAGTTTCAGCCTGCATTGCCAGAATCAAGTTTGTTATGTGCTGAAACGCTGTTTTCTGACATTTCAGGCTCTAACTTCAAAAATCATGCAAAACACTTCTAACACCTTCAGATATGTTTCTCGGTGTTGCAAAATAGGTTTTATTCATGCACAGACTGCAATTTTTATTTTGGACCGAGTTTCAGCTTGAATTGCCTGAACCAAGTTTGTTCTGCGCTGAAACGCTGTTTTCTGACATTTCAGGCTCTAACTTCAAAAATCATGCAAAACACTTCTAACACCTTCAGATATGTTTCTCTGTGTTGCAAAATAGGTTTTATTCATGCACAGACTGCAATTTTAATTTTGGACCGATTTTCAGCCTGCATTGCCAGAACCAAGTTTGTTATGTGCTGAAAAGCTGTTTTCTGACATTTCAGGCTCTAACTTCAAAAATCATGCAAAACACTTCTAACACCTTCAGATATGTTTCTCTGTGTTGCAAAATAGGTTTTATTCATGCACAGACTGCAATTTTAATTTTGGGCCGAGTTTCAGCTTGCATTGCCAGAATCAAGTTTGTTATGTGCTGAAACGCTGTTTTCTGACATTTCAGGCTCTAACTTCAAAAATCATGCAAAACACTTCTAACACCTTCAGATATGTTTCTCTGTGTTGCAAAATAGGTTTTATTCATGCACAGACTGCAATTTTAATTTTGGGCCGAGTTTCAGCTTGCATTGCCTGAACCAAGTTTGTAATGTGCTGAAACGCCGTTTTCTGACATTTCAGGCTCTAACTTCAAAAATCATGCAAAACACTTCTAACACCTTCAGATATGTTTCTCTGTGTTGCAAAATAGGTTTTATTCATGCACAGACTGCAATTTTAATTTTGGACCGAGTTTCAGCCTGCATTGCCAGAATCAAGTTTGTTATGTGCTGAAACGCCGTTTTCTGACATTTCAGGCTCTAACTTCAAAAATCATGCAAAACACTTCTAACACCTTCAGATATGTTTCTCTGTGTTGCAAAATAGGTTTTATTCATGCACAGACTGCAATTTTAATATTGGACCGAGTTTCAGCCTGCATTGCCAGAATCAAGTTTGTTATGTGCTGAAACGCCGTTTTCTGACATTTCAGGCTCTAACTTCAAAAATCATGCAAAACACTTCTAACACCTTCAGATATGTTTCTCTGTGTTGCAAAATAGGTTTTATTCATGCACAGACTGCAATTTTAATTTTGGGCCGAGTTTCAGCTTGCATTGCCAGAATCAAGTTTTTTATGTGCTGAAACGCCGTTTTCTGACATTTCAGGCTCTAACTTCAAAAATCATGCAAAACACTTCTAACACCTTCAGATATGTTTCTCTGTGTTGCAAAATAGGTTTTATTCATGCACAGACTGCAATTTTAATTTTGGGCCGAGTTTCAGCTTGCATTGCCAGAATCAAGTTTGTTATGTGCTGAAACGCCGTTTTCTGACATTTCAGGCTCTAACTTCAAAAATCATGCAAAACACTTCTAACACCTTCAGATATGTTTCTCTGTGTTGCAAAATAGGTTTTATTCATGCACAGACTGCAATTTTAATATTGGACCGAGTTTCAGCTTGAATTGCCTGAACCAAGTTTGTTATGTGCTGAAACGCCGTTTTCTGACATTTCAGGCTCTAACTTCAAAAATCATGCAAAACACTTCTAACACCTTCAGATATGTTTCTCTGTGTTGCAAAATAGGTTTTATTCATGCACAGACTGCAATTTTAATTTTGGACCGATTTTCAGCCTGCATTGCCAGAACCAAGTTTGCTATGTGCTGAAAAGCTGTTTTCTGACATTTCAGGCTCTAACTTCAAAAATCATGCAAAACACTTCTAACACCTTCAGATATGTTTCTCTGTGTTGCAAAATAGGTTTTATCCATGCACAGACTGCAATTTTAATATTGGACCGAGTTTCAGCCTGCATTGCCAGAACCAAGTTTGTTATGTGCTGAAACGCTGTTTTCTGACATTTCAGGCTCTAACTTCAAAAATCATGCAAAACACTTCTAACACCTTCAGATATGTTTCTCTGTGTTGCAAAATAGGTTTTATTCATGCACAGACTGCAATTTTAATTTTGGGCCGAGTTTCAGCTTGCATTGCCTGAACCAAGTTTGTTATGTGCTGAAACGCCGTTTTCTGACATTTCAGGCTCTAACTTCAAAAATCATGCAAAACACTTCTAACACCTTCAGATATGTTTCTCTGTGTTGCAAAATAGGTTTTATTCATGCACAGCCTGCAATTTTAATTTTGGACCGAGTTTCAGCCTGCATTGCCAGAATCAAGTTTGTTATGTGCTGAAACGCTGTTTTCTGACATTTCAGGCTCTAACTTCAAAAATCATGCAAAACACTTCTAACACCTTCAGATATGTTTCTCGGTGTTGCAAAATAGGTTTTATTCATGCACAGACTGCAATTTTAATTTTGGACCGAGTTTCAGCCTGCATTGCCAGAACCAAGTTTGTTATGTGCTGAAACGCTGTTTTCTGACATTTCAGGCTCTAACTTCAAAAATCATGCAAAACACTTCTAACACCTTCAGATATGTTTCTCTGTGTTGCAAAATAGGTTTTATTCATGCACAGACTGCAATTTTAATTTTGGACCGAGTTTCAGCCTGCATTGCCAGAATCAAGTTTGTTATGTGCTGAAACGCTGTTTTCTGACATTTCAGGCTCTAACTTCAAAAATCATGCAAAACACTTCTAACACCTTCAGATATGTTTCTCGGTGTTGCAAAATAGGTTTTATTCATGCACAGACTGCAATTTTTATTTTGGACCGAGTTTCAGCTTGAATTGCCTGAACCAAGTTTGTTCTGCGCTGAAACGCTGTTTTCTGACATTTCAGGCTCTAACTTCAAAAATCATGCAAAACACTTCTAACACCTTCAGATATGTTTCTCTGTGTTGCAAAATAGGTTTTATTCATGCACAGACTGCAATTTTAATTTTGGACCGAGATTCAGCCTGCATTGCCAGAATCAAGTTTGTTATGTGCTGAAACGCCGTTTTCTGACATTTCAGGCTCTAACTTCAAAAATCATGCAAAACACTTCTAACACCTTCAGATATGTTTCTCTGTGTTGCAAAATAGGTTTTATTCATGCACAGACTGCAATTTTAATATTGGACCGAGTTTCAGCCTGCATTGCCAGAATCAAGTTTGTTATGTGCTGAAACGCCGTTTTCTGACATTTCAGGCTCTAACTTCAAAAATCATGCAAAACACTTCTAACACCTTCAGATATGTTTCTCTGTGTTGCAAAATAGGTTTTATTCATGCACAGACTGCAATTTTAATTTTGGGCCGAGTTTCAGCTTGCATTGCCAGAATCAAGTTTGTTATGTGCTGAAACGCCGTTTTCTGACATTTCAGGCTCTAACTTCAAAAATAATGCAAAACACTTCTAACACCTTCAGATATGTTTCTCTGTGTTGCAAAATAGGTTTTATTCATGCACAGACTGCAATTTTAATTTTGGGCCGAGTTTCAGCTTGCATTGCCAGAATCAAGTTTGTTATGTGCTGAAACGCCGTTTTCTGACATTTCAGGCTCTAACTTCAAAAATCATGCAAAACACTTCTAACACCTTCAGATATGTTTCTCTGTGTTGCAAAATAGGTTTTATTCATGGACAGACTGCAATTTTAATATTGGACCGAGTTTCAGCTTGAATTGCCTGAACCAAGTTTGTTATGTGCTGAAACGCCGTTTTCTGACATTTCAGGCTCTAACTTCAAAAATCATGCAAAACACTTCTAACACCTTCAGATATGTTTCTCTGTGTTGCAAAATAGGTTTTATTCATGCACAGACTGCAATTTTAATTTTGGACCGAGTTTCAGCCTGCATTGCCAGAACCAAGTTTGTTATGTGCTGAAACGCTGTTTTCTGACATTTCAGGCTCTAACTTCAAAAATCATGCAAAACACTTCTAACACCTTCAGATATGTTTCTCTGTGTTGCAAAATAGGTTTTATTCATGCACAGACTGCAATTTTAATTTTGGGCCGAGTTTCAGCTTGCATTGCCTGAACCAAGTTTGTTATGTGCTGAAACGCCGTTTTCTGACATTTCAGGCTCTAACTTCAAAAATCATGCAAAACACTTCTAACACCTTCAGATATGTTTCTCTGTGTTGCAAAATAGGTTTTATTCATGCACAGACTGCAATTTTAATTTTGGACCGAGTTTCAGCCTGCATTGCCAGAATCAAGTTTGTTATGTGCTGAAACGCTGTTTTCTGACATTTCAGTCTCTAACTTCAAAAATCATGCAAAACACTTCTAACACCTTCAGATATGTTTCTCTGTGTTGCAAAATAGGTTTTATTCATGCACAGACTGCAATTTTAATTTTGGACCGATTTTCAGCCTGCATTGCCAGAACCAAGTTTGCTTTGCTGAAAAGCTGTTTTCTGACATTTCAGGCTCTAACTTCAAAAATCATGCAAAACACTTCTAACACCTTCAGATATGTTTCTCTGTGTTGCAAAATAGGTTTTATTCATGCACAGACTGCAATTTTAATTTTGGACCGAGATTCAGCCTGCATTGCCAGAATCAAGTTTGTTATGTGCTGAAACGCCGTTTTCTGACATTTCAGGCTCTAACTTCAAAAATCATGCAAAACACTTCTAACACCTTCAGATATGTTTCTCTGTGTTGCAAAATAGGTTTTATTCATGCACAGACTGCAATTTTAATATTGGACCGAGTTTCAGCCTGCATTGCCAGAATCAAGTTTGTTATGTGCTGAAACGCCGTTTTCTGACATTTCAGGCTCTAACTTCAAAAATCATGCAAAACACTTCTAACACCTTCAGATATGTTTCTCTGTGTTGCAAAATAGGTTTTATTCATGCACAGACTGCAATTTTAATTTTGGGCCGAGTTTCAGCTTGCATTGCCAGAATCAAGTTTGTTATGTGCTGAAACGCCGTTTTCTGACATTTCAGGCTCTAACTTCAAAAATCATGCAAAACACTTCTAACACCTTCAGATATGTTTCTCTGTGTTGCAAAATAGGTTTTATTCATGCACAGACTGCAATTTTAATTTTGGGCCGAGTTTCAGCTTGCATTGCCAGAATCAAGTTTGTTATGTGCTGAAACGCCGTTTTCTGACATTTCAGGCTCTAACTTCAAAAATCATGCAAAACACTTCTAACACCTTCAGATATGTTTCTCTGTGTTGCAAAATAGGTTTTATTCATGCACAGACTGCAATTTTAATATTGGACCGAGTTTCAGCTTGAATTGCCTGAACCAAGTTTGTTATGTGCTGAAACGCCGTTTTCTGACATTTCAGGCTCTAACTTCAAAAATCATGCAAAACACTTCTAACACCTTCAGATATGTTTCTCTGTGTTGCAAAATAGGTTTTATTCATGCACAGACTGCAATTTTAATTTTGGACCGAGTTTCAGCCTGCATTGCCAGAACCAAGTTTGTTATGTGCTGAAACGCCGTTTTCTGACATTTCAGGCTCTAACTTCAAAAATCATGCAAAACACTTCTAACACCTTCAGATATGTTTCTCTGTGTTGCAAAATAGGTTTTATTCATGCACAGACTGCAATTTTAATTTTGGGCCGAGTTTCAGCTTGCATTGCCTGAACCAAGTTTGTTATGTGCTGAAACGCCGTTTTCTGACATTTCAGGCTCTAACTTCAAAAATCATGCAAAACACTTCTAACACCTTCAGATATGTTTCTCTGTGTTGCAAAATAGGTTTTATTCATGCACAGACTGCAATTTTAATTTTGGACCGAGTTTCAGCCTGCATTGCCAGAATCAAGTTTGTTATGTGCTGAAACGCTGTTTTCTGACATTTCAGGCTCTAACTTCAAAAATCATGCAAAACACTTCTAACACCTTCAGATATGTTTCTCGGTGTTGCAAAATAGGTTTTATTCATGCACAGACTGCAATTTTAATTTTGGACCGAGTTTCAGCCTGCATTGCCAGAACCAAGTTTGTTATGTGCTGAAACGCTGTTTTCTGACATTTCAGGCTCTAACTTCAAAAATCATGCAAAACACTTCTAACACCTTCAGATATGTTTCTCTGTGTTGCAAAATAGGTTTTATTCATGCACAGACTGCAATTTTAATTTTGGGCCGAGTTTCAGCTTGCATTGCCTGAACCAAGTTTGTTATGTGCTGAAACGCCGTTTTCTGACATTTCAGGCTCTAACTTCAAAAATCATACAAAACACTTCTAACACCTTCAGATATGTTTCTCTGTGTTGCAAAATAGGTTTTATTCATGCACAGACTGCAATTTTAATTTTGGACCGAGTTTCAGCCTGCATTGCCAGAATCAAGTTTGTTATGTGCTGAAACGCTGTTTTCTGACATTTCAGGCTCTAACTTCAAAAATCATGCAAAACACTTCTAACACCTTCAGATATGTTTCTCGGTGTTGCAAAATAGGTTTTATTCATGCACAGACTGCAATTTTAATTTTGGACCGAGTTTCAGCCTGCATTGCCAGAATCAAGTTTGTTATGTGCTGAAACGCCGTTTTCTGACATTTCAGGCTCTAACTTCAAAAATCATGCAAAACACTTCTAACACCTTCAGATATGTTTCTCTGTGTTGCAAAATAGGTTTTATTCATGCACAGACTGCAATTTTAATTTTGGGCCGAGTTTCAGCTTGCATTGCCAGAATCAAGTTTGTTATGTGCTGAAACGCCGTTTTCTGACATTTCAGGCTCTAACTTCAAAAATCATGCAAAACACTTCTAACACCTTCAGATATGTTTCTCTGTGTTGCAAAATAGGTTTTATTCATGCACAGACTGCAATTTTAATATTGGACCGAGTTTCAGCTTGAATTGCCTGAACCAAGTTTGTTATGTGCTGAAACGCCGTTTTCTGACATTTCAGGCTCTAACTTCAAAAATCATGCAAAACACTTCTAACACCTTCAGATATGTTTCTCTGTGTTGCAAAATAGGTTTTATTCATGCACAGACTGCAATTTTAATTTTGGACCGAGTTTCAGCCTGCATTGCCAGAACCAAGTTTGTTATGTGCTGAAACGCTGTTTTCTGACATTTCAGGCTCTAACTTCAAAAATCATGCAAAACACTTCTAACACCTTCAGATATGTTTCACTGTGTTGCAAAATAGGTTTTATTCATGCACAGACTGCAATTTTAATTTTGGGCCGAGTTTCAGCTTGCATTGCCTGAACCAAGTTTGTTATGTGCTGAAACGCCGTTTTCTGACATTTCAGGCTCTAACTTCAAAAATCATGCAAAACACTTCTAACACCTTCAGATATGTTTCTCTGTGTTGCAAAATAGGTTTTATTCATGCACAGCCTGCAATTTTAATTTTGGACCGAGTTTCAGCCTGCATTGCCAGAATCAAGTTTGTTATGTGCTGAAACGCTGTTTTCTGACATTTCAGGCTCTAACTTCAAAAATCATGCAAAACACTTCTAACACCTTCAGATATGTTTCTCTGTGTTGCAAAATAGGTTTTATTCATGCACAGACTGCAATTTTAATTTTGGACCGAGTTTCAGCCTGCATTGCCAGAATCAAGTTTGTTATGTGCTGAAACGCTGTTTTCTGACATTTCAGGCTCTAACTTCAAAAATCATGCAAAACACTTCTAACACCTTCAGATATGTTTCTCGGTGTTGCAAAATAGGTTTTATTCATGCACAGACTGCAATTTTAATTTTGGACCGAGTTTCAGCCTGCATTGCCAGAATCAAGTTTGTTATGTGCTGAAACGCTGTTTTCTGACATTTCAGGCTCTAACTTCAAAAATCATGCAAAACACTTCTAACACCTTCAGATATGTTTCTCTGTGTTGCAAAATAGGTTTTATTCATGCACAGACTGCAATTTTAATATTGGACCGAGTTTCAGCTTGAATTGCCTGAATCAAGTTTGTTATGTGCTGAAACGCCGTTTTCTGACATTTCAGGCTCTAACTTCAAAAATCATGCAAAACACTTCTAACACCTTCAGATATGTTTCTCTGTGTTGCAAAATAGGTTTTATTCATGCACAGACTGCAATTTTAATTTTGGACCGAGTTTCAGCCTGCATTGCCAGAATCAAGTTTGTTATGTGCTGAAACGCTGTTTTCTGACATTTCAGGCTCTAACTTCAAAAATCATGCAAAACACTTCTAACACCTTCAGATATGTTTCTCGGTGTTGCAAAATAGGTTTTATTCATGCACAGACTGCAATTTTTATTTTGGACCGAGTTTCAGCTTGAATTGCCTGAACCAAGTTTGTTCTGCGCTGAAACGCTGTTTTCTGACATTTCAGGCTCTAACTTCAAAAATCATGCAAAACACTTCTAACACCTTCAGATATGTTTCTCTGTGTTGCAAAATAGGTTTTATTCATGCACAGACTGCAATTTTAATTTTGGACCGATTTTCAGCCTGCATTGCCAGAACCAAGTTTGTTATGTGCTGAAAAGCTGTTTTCTGACATTTCAGGCTCTAACTTCAAAAATCATGCAAAACACTTCTAACACCTTCAGATATGTTTCTCTGTGTTGCAAAATAGGTTTTATTCATGCACAGACTGCAATTTTAATTTTGGGCCGAGTTTCAGCTTGCATTGCCAGAATCAAGTTTGTTATGTGCTGAAACGCTGTTTTCTGACATTTCAGGCTCTAACTTCAAAAATCATGCAAAACACTTCTAACACCTTCAGATATGTTTCTCTGTGTTGCAAAATAGGTTTTATTCATGCACAGACTGCAATTTTAATTTTGGGCCGAGTTTCAGCTTGCATTGCCTGAACCAAGTTTGTAATGTGCTGAAACGCCGTTTTCTGACATTTCAGGCTCTAACTTCAAAAATCATGCAAAACACTTCTAACACCTTCAGATATGTTTCTCTGTGTTGCAAAATAGGTTTTATTCATGCACAGACTGCAATTTTAATTTTGGACCGAGTTTCAGCCTGCATTGCCAGAATCAAGTTTGTTATGTGCTGAAACGCCGTTTTCTGACATTTCAGGCTCTAACTTCAAAAATCATGCAAAACACTTCTAACACCTTCAGATATGTTTCTCTGTGTTGCAAAATAGGTTTTATTCATGCACAGACTGCAATTTTAATATTGGACCGAGTTTCAGCCTGCATTGCCAGAATCAAGTTTGTTATGTGCTGAAACGCCGTTTTCTGACATTTCAGGCTCTAACTTCAAAAATCATGCAAAACACTTCTAACACCTTCAGATATGTTTCTCTGTGTTGCAAAATAGGTTTTATTCATGCACAGACTGCAATTTTAATTTTGGGCCGAGTTTCAGCTTGCATTGCCAGAATCAAGTTTTTTATGTGCTGAAACGCCGTTTTCTGACATTTCAGGCTCTAACTTCAAAAATCATGCAAAACACTTCTAACACCTTCAGATATGTTTCTCTGTGTTGCAAAATAGGTTTTATTCATGCACAGACTGCAATTTTAATTTTGGGCCGAGTTTCAGCTTGCATTGCCAGAATCAAGTTTGTTATGTGCTGAAACGCCGTTTTCTGACATTTCAGGCTCTAACTTCAAAAATCATGCAAAACACTTCTAACACCTTCAGATATGTTTCTCTGTGTTGCAAAATAGGTTTTATTCATGCACAGACTGCAATTTTAATATTGGACCGAGTTTCAGCTTGAATTGCCTGAACCAAGTTTGTTATGTGCTGAAACGCCGTTTTCTGACATTTCAGGCTCTAACTTCAAAAATCATGCAAAACACTTCTAACACCTTCAGATATGTTTCTCTGTGTTGCAAAATAGGTTTTATTCATGCACAGACTGCAATTTTAATTTTGGACCGATTTTCAGCCTGCATTGCCAGAACCAAGTTTGCTATGTGCTGAAAAGCTGTTTTCTGACATTTCAGGCTCTAACTTCAAAAATCATGCAAAACACTTCTAACACCTTCAGATATGTTTCTCTGTGTTGCAAAATAGGTTTTATTCATGCACAGACTGCAATTTTAATTTTGGACCGATTTTCAGCCTGCATTGCCAGAACCAAGTTTGCTATGTGCTGAAAAGCTGTTTTCTGACATTTCAGGCTCTAACT
Organism: Garra rufa; assembly: GCF_049309525.1. Taxonomy (NCBI): domain Eukaryota; kingdom Metazoa; phylum Chordata; class Actinopteri; order Cypriniformes; family Cyprinidae; genus Garra; species Garra rufa. The sequence continues at coordinate 22,175,487 of NW_027394276.1, read as the reverse complement.
TCAAAAATCATGCAAAACACTTCTAACACCTTCAGATATGTTTCTCTGTGTTGCAAAATAGGTTTTATCCATGCACAGACTGCAATTTTAATATTGGACCGAGTTTCAGCCTGCATTGCCAGAACCAAGTTTGTTATGTGCTGAAACGCTGTTTTCTGACATTTCAGGCTCTAACTTCAAAAATCATGCAAAACACTTCTAACACCTTCAGATATGTTTCTCTGTGTTGCAAAATAGGTTTTATTCATGCACAGACTGCAATTTTAATTTTGGGCCGAGTTTCAGCTTGCATTGCCTGAACCAAGTTTGTTATGTGCTGAAACGCCGTTTTCTGACATTTCAGGCTCTAACTTCAAAAATCATGCAAAACACTTCTAACACCTTCAGATATGTTTCTCTGTGTTGCAAAATAGGTTTTATTCATGCACAGCCTGCAATTTTAATTTTGGACCGAGTTTCAGCCTGCATTGCCAGAATCAAGTTTGTTATGTGCTGAAACGCTGTTTTCTGACATTTCAGGCTCTAACTTCAAAAATCATGCAAAACACTTCTAACACCTTCAGATATGTTTCTCGGTGTTGCAAAATAGGTTTTATTCATGCACAGACTGCAATTTTAATTTTGGACCGAGTTTCAGCCTGCATTGCCAGAACCAAGTTTGTTATGTGCTGAAACGCTGTTTTCTGACATTTCAGGCTCTAACTTCAAAAATCATGCAAAACACTTCTAACACCTTCAGATATGTTTCTCTGTGTTGCAAAATAGGTTTTATTCATGCACAGACTGCAATTTTAATTTTGGACCGAGTTTCAGCCTGCATTGCCAGAATCAAGTTTGTTATGTGCTGAAACGCTGTTTTCTGACATTTCAGGCTCTAACTTCAAAAATCATGCAAAACACTTCTAACACCTTCAGATATGTTTCTCGGTGTTGCAAAATAGGTTTTATTCATGCACAGACTGCAATTTTTATTTTGGACCGAGTTTCAGCTTGAATTGCCTGAACCAAGTTTGTTCTGCGCTGAAACGCTGTTTTCTGACATTTCAGGCTCTAACTTCAAAAATCATGCAAAACACTTCTAACACCTTCAGATATGTTTCTCTGTGTTGCAAAATAGGTTTTATTCATGCACAGACTGCAATTTTAATTTTGGACCGAGATTCAGCCTGCATTGCCAGAATCAAGTTTGTTATGTGCTGAAACGCCGTTTTCTGACATTTCAGGCTCTAACTTCAAAAATCATGCAAAACACTTCTAACACCTTCAGATATGTTTCTCTGTGTTGCAAAATAGGTTTTATTCATGCACAGACTGCAATTTTAATATTGGACCGAGTTTCAGCCTGCATTGCCAGAATCAAGTTTGTTATGTGCTGAAACGCCGTTTTCTGACATTTCAGGCTCTAACTTCAAAAATCATGCAAAACACTTCTAACACCTTCAGATATGTTTCTCTGTGTTGCAAAATAGGTTTTATTCATGCACAGACTGCAATTTTAATTTTGGGCCGAGTTTCAGCTTGCATTGCCAGAATCAAGTTTGTTATGTGCTGAAACGCCGTTTTCTGACATTTCAGGCTCTAACTTCAAAAATCATGCAAAACACTTCTAACACCTTCAGATATGTTTCTCTGTGTTGCAAAATAGGTTTTATTCATGCACAGACTGCAATTTTAATTTTGGGCCGAGTTTCAGCTTGCATTGCCAGAATCAAGTTTGTTATGTGCTGAAACGCCGTTTTCTGACATTTCAGGCTCTAACTTCAAAAATCATGCAAAACACTTCTAACACCTTCAGATATGTTTCTCTGTGTTGCAAAATAGGTTTTATTCATGGACAGACTGCAATTTTAATATTGGACCGAGTTTCAGCTTGAATTGCCTGAACCAAGTTTGTTATGTGCTGAAACGCCGTTTTCTGACATTTCAGGCTCTAACTTCAAAAATCATGCAAAACACTTCTAACACCTTCAGATATGTTTCTCTGTGTTGCAAAATAGGTTTTATTCATGCACAGACTGCAATTTTAATTTTGGACCGAGTTTCAGCCTGCATTGCCAGAACCAAGTTTGTTATGTGCTGAAACGCTGTTTTCTGACATTTCAGGCTCTAACTTCAAAAATCATGCAAAACACTTCTAACACCTTCAGATATGTTTCTCTGTGTTGCAAAATAGGTTTTATTCATGCACAGACTGCAATTTTAATTTTGGGCCGAGTTTCAGCTTGCATTGCCTGAACCAAGTTTGTTATGTGCTGAAACGCCGTTTTCTGACATTTCAGGCTCTAACTTCAAAAATCATGCAAAACACTTCTAACACCTTCAGATATGTTTCTCTGTGTTGCAAAATAGGTTTTATTCATGCACAGACTGCAATTTTAATTTTGGACCGAGTTTCAGCCTGCATTGCCAGAATCAAGTTTGTTATGTGCTGAAACGCTGTTTTCTGACATTTCAGGCTCTAACTTCAAAAATCATGCAAAACACTTCTAACACCTTCAGATATGTTTCTCGGTGTTGCAAAATAGGTTTTATTCATGCACAGACTGCAATTTTAATTTTGGACCGAGTTTCAGCCTGCATTGCCAGAACCAAGTTTGTTATGTGCTGAAACGCTGTTTTCTGACATTTCAGGCTCTAACTTCAAAAATCATGCAAAACACTTCTAACACCTTCAGATATGTTTCTCTGTGTTGCAAAATAGGTTTTATTCATGCACAGACTGCAATTTTAATTTTGGGCCGAGTTTCAGCTTGCATTGCCTGAACCAAGTTTGTTATGTGCTGAAACGCCGTTTTCTGACATTTCAGGCTCTAACTTCAAAAATCATGCAAAACACTTCTAACACCTTCAGATATGTTTCTCTGTGTTGCAAAATAGGTTTTATTCATGCACAGACTGCAATTTTAATTTTGGACCGAGTTTCAGCCTGCATTGCCAGAATCAAGTTTGTTATGTGCTGAAACGCTGTTTTCTGACATTTCAGGCTCTAACTTCAAAAATCATGCAAAACACTTCTAACACCTTCAGATATGTTTCTCGGTGTTGCAAAATAGGTTTTATTCATGCACAGACTGCAATTTTAATTTTGGACCGAGTTTCAGCCTGCATTGCCAGAACCAAGTTTGTTATGTGCTGAAACGCTGTTTTCTGACATTTCAGGCTCTAACTTCAAAAATCATGCAAAACACTTCTAACACCTTGAGATATGTTTCTCTGTGTTGCAAAATAGGTTTTATTCATGCACAGACTGCAATTTTAATTTTGGACCGAGTTTCAGCTTGCATTGCCTGAAACAAGATTGTTATGTGCTGAAACGCCGTTTTCTGACATTTCAGGCTCTAACTTCAAAAATCATGCAAAACACTTCTAACACCTTCAGATATGTTTCTCTGTGTTGCAAAATAGGTTTTATTCATGCACAGACTGCAATTTTAATTTTGGACCAAGTTTCAGCCTGCATTGCCAGAATCAAGTTTGTTATATGTGCTGAAACGCCGTTTTCTGACATTTCAGGCTCTAACTTCAAAAATCATGCAAAACACTTCTAACACCTTCAGATATGTTTCTCTGTGTTGCAAAATAGGTTTTATTCATGCACAGACTGCAATTTTAATTTTGGACCAAGTTTCAGCCTGCATTGCCAGAATCAAGTTTGTTATATGTGCTGAAACGCCGTTTTCTGACATTTCAGTCTCTAACTTCAAAAATCATGCAAAACACTTCTAACACCTTCAGATATGTTTCTCTGTGTTGCAAAATAGGTTTTATTCATGCACAGACTGCAATTTTAATTTTGGACCGAGTTTCAGCCTGCATTGCCAGAATCAAGTTTGTTATGTGCTGAAACGCTGTTTTCTGACATTTCAGGCTCTAACTTCAAAAATCATGCAAAACACTTCTAACACCTTCAGATATGTTTCTCTGTGTTGCAAAATAGGTTTTATTCATGCACAGACTGCAATTTTAATATTGAACCGAGTTTCAGCTTGAATTGCCTGAATCAAGTTTGTTATGTGCTGAAACGCCGTTTTCTGACATTTCAGGCTCTAACTTCAAAAATCATGCAAAACACTTCTAACACCTTCAGATATGTTTCTCTGTGTTGCAAAATAGGTTTTATTCATGCACAGACTGCAATTTTAATTTTGGACCGATTTTCAGCCTGCATTGCCAGAACCAAGTTTGTTATGTGCTGAAAAGCTGTTTTCTGACATTTCAGGCTCTAACTTCAAAAATCATGCAAAACACTTCTAACACCTTCAGATATGTTTCTCTGTGTTGCAAAATAGGTTTTATTCATGCACAGACTGCAATTTTAATTTTGGGCCGAGTTTCAGCTTGCATTGCCAGAATCAAGTTTGTTATGTGCTGAAACGCTGTTTTCTGACATTTCAGGCTCTAACTTCAAAAATCATGCAAAACACTTCTAACACCTTCAGATATGTTTCTCTGTGTTGCAAAATAGGTTTTATTCATGCACAGACTGCAATTTTAATTTTGGGCCGAGTTTCAGCTTGCATTGCCTGAACCAAGTTTGTTATGTGCTGAAACGCCGTTTTCTGACATTTCAGGCTCTAACTTCAAAAATCATGCAAAACACTTCTAACACCTTCAGATATGTTTCTCTGTGTTGCAAAATAGGTTTTATTCATGCACAGACTGCAATTTTAATTTTGGACCGAGTTTCAGCCTGCATTGCCAGAATCAAGTTTGTTATGTGCTGAAACGCCGTTTTCTGACATTTCAGGCTCTAACTTCAAAAATCATGCAAAACACTTCTAACACCTTCAGATATGTTTCTCTGTGTTGCAAAATAGGTTTTATTCATGCACAGACTGCAATTTTAATATTGGACCGAGTTTCAGCCTGCATTGCCAGAATCAAGTTTGTTATGTGCTGAAACGCCGTTTTCTGACATTTCAGGCTCTAACTTCAAAAATCATGCAAAACACTTCTAACACCTTCAGATATGTTTCTCTGTGTTGCAAAATAGGTTTTATTCATGCACAGACTGCAATTTTAATTTTGGGCCGAGTTTCAGCTTGCATTGCCAGAATCAAGTTTTTTATGTGCTGAAACGCCGTTTTCTGACATTTCAGGCTCTAACTTCAAAAATCATGCAAAACACTTCTAACACCTTCAGATATGTTTCTCTGTGTTGCAAAATAGGTTTTATTCATGCACAGACTGCAATTTTAATTTTGGGCCGAGTTTCAGCTTGCATTGCCAGAATCAAGTTTGTTATGTGCTGAAACGCCGTTTTCTGACATTTCAGGCTCTAACTTCAAAAATCATGCAAAACACTTCTAACACCTTCAGATATGTTTCTCTGTGTTGCAAATTAGGTTTTATTCATGCACAGACTGCAATTTTAATATTGGACCGAGTTTCAGCTTGAATTGCCTGAACCAAGTTTGTTATGTGCTGAAACGCCGTTTTCTGACATTTCAGGCTCTAACTTCAAAAATCATGCAAAACACTTCTAACACCTTCAGATATGTTTCTCTGTGTTGCAAAATAGGTTTTATTCATGCACAGACTGCAATTTTAATTTTGGACCGATTTTCAGCCTGCATTGCCAGAACCAAGTTTGTTATGTGCTGAAAAGCTGTTTTCTGACATTTCAGGCTCTAACTTCAAAAATCATGCAAAACACTTCTAACACCTTCAGATATGTTTCTCTGTGTTGCAAAATAGGTTTTATTCATGCACAGACTGCAATTTTAATTTTGGGCCGAGTTTCAGCTTGCATTGCCAGAATCAAGTTTGTTATGTGCTGAAACGCTGTTTTCTGACATTTCAGGCTCTAACTTCAAAAATCATGCAAAACACTTCTAACACCTTCAGATATGTTTCTCTGTGTTGCAAAATAGGTTTTATTCATGCACAGACTGCAATTTTAATTTTGGGCCGAGTTTCAGCTTGCATTGCCTGAACCAAGTTTGTTATGTGCTGAAACGCCGTTTTCTGACATTTCAGGCTCTAACTTCAAAAATCATGCAAAACACTTCTAACACCTTCAGATATGTTTCTCTGTGTTGCAAAATAGGTTTTATTCATGCACAGACTGCAATTTTAATTTTGGACCGAGTTTCAGCCTGCATTGCCAGAATCAAGTTTGTTATGTGCTGAAACGCCGTTTTCTGACATTTCAGGCTCTAACTTCAAAAATCATGCAAAACACTTCTAACACCTTCAGATATGTTTCTCTGTGTTGCAAAATAGGTTTTATTCATGCACAGACTGCAATTTTAATATTGGACCGAGTTTCAGCCTGCATTGCCAGAATCAAGTTTGTTATGTGCTGAAACGCCGTTTTCTGACATTTCAGGCTCTAACTTCAAAAATCATGCAAAACACTTCTAACACCTTCAGATATGTTTCTCTGTGTTGCAAAATAGGTTTTATTCATGCACAGACTGCAATTTTAATTTTGGGCCGAGTTTCAGCTTGCATTGCCAGAATCAAGTTTTTTATGTGCTGAAACGCCGTTTTCTGACATTTCAGGCTCTAACTTCAAAAATCATGCAAAACACTTCTAACACCTTCAGATATGTTTCTCTGTGTTGCAAAATAGGTTTTATTCATGCACAGACTGCAATTTTAATTTTGGGCCGAGTTTCAGCTTGCATTGCCAGAATCAAGTTTGTTATGTGCTGAAACGCCGTTTTCTGACATTTCAGGCTCTAACTTCAAAAATCATGCAAAACACTTCTAACACCTTCAGATATGTTTCTCTGTGTTGCAAATTAGGTTTTATTCATGCACAGACTGCAATTTTAATATTGGACCGAGTTTCAGCTTGAATTGCCTGAACCAAGTTTGTTATGTGCTGAAACGCCGTTTTCTGACATTTCAGGCTCTAACTTCAAAAATCATGCAAAACACTTCTAACACCTTCAGATATGTTTCTCTGTGTTGCAAAATAGGTTTTATTCATGCACAGACTGCAATTTTAATTTTGGACCGAGTTTCAGCCTGCATTGCCAGAATCAAGTTTGTTATGTGCTGAAACGCCGTTTTCTGACATTTCAGGCTCTAACTTCAAAAATCATGCAAAACACTTCTAACACCTTCAGATATGTTTCTCTGTGTTGCAAAATAGGTTTTATTCATGCACAGACTGCAATTTTAATATTGGACCGAGTTTCAGCCTGCATTGCCAGAATCAAGTTTGTTATGTGCTGAAACGCCGTTTTCTGACATTTCAGGCTCTAACTTCAAAAATCATGCAAAACACTTCTAACACCTTCAGATATGTTTCTCTGTGTTGCAAAATAGGTTTTATTCATGCACAGACTGCAATTTTAATTTTGGGCCGAGTTTCAGCTTGCATTGCCAGAATCAAGTTTTTTATGTGCTGAAACGCCGTTTTCTGACATTTCAGGCTCTAACTTCAAAAATCATGCAAAACACTTCTAACACCTTCAGATATGTTTCTCTGTGTTGCAAAATAGGTTTTATTCATGCACAGACTGCAATTTTAATTTTGGGCCGAGTTTCAGCTTGCATTGCCAGAATCAAGTTTGTTATGTGCTGAAACGCCGTTTTCTGACATTTCAGGCTCTAACTTCAAAAATCATGCAAAACACTTCTAACACCTTCAGATATGTTTCTCTGTGTTGCAAATTAGGTTTTATTCATGCACAGACTGCAATTTTAATATTGGACCGAGTTTCAGCTTGAATTGCCTGAACCAAGTTTGTTATGTGCTGAAACGCCGTTTTCTGACATTTCAGGCTCTAACTTCAAAAATCATGCAAAACACTTCTAACACCTTCAGATATGTTTCTCTGTGTTGCAAAATAGGTTTTATTCATGCACAGACTGCAATTTTAATTTTGGACCGATTTTCAGCCTGCATTGCCAGAACCAAGTTTGCTATGTGCTGAAAAGCTGTTTTCTGACATTTCAGGCTCTAACTTCAAAAATCATGCAAAACACTTCTAACACCTTCAGATATGTTTCTCTGTGTTGCAAAATAGGTTTTATTCATGCACAGACTGCAATTTTAATATTGGACCGAGTTTCAGCCTGCATTGCCAGAATCAAGTTTGTTATGTGCTGAAACGCCGTTTTCTGACATTTCAGGCTCTAACTTCAAAAATCATGCAAAACACTTCTAACACCTTCAGATATGTTTCTCTGTGTTGCAAAATAGGTTTTATTCATGCACAGACTGCAATTTTAATTTTGGGCCGAGTTTCAGCTTGCATTGCCAGAATCAAGTTTGTTATGTGCTGAAACGCCGTTTTCTGACATTTCAGGCTCTAACTTCAAAAATCATGCAAAACACTTCTAACACCTTCAGATATGTTTCTCTGTGTTGCAAAATAGGTTTTATTCATGCACAGACTGCAATTTTAATTTTGGGCCGAGTTTCAGCTTGCATTGCCAGAATCAAGTTTGTTATGTGCTGAAACGCCGTTTTCTGACATTTCAGGCTCTAACTTCAAAAATCATGCAAAACACTTCTAACACCTTCAGATATGTTTCTCTGTGTTGCAAAATAGGTTTTATTCATGCACAGACTGCAATTTTAATATTGGACCGAGTTTCAGCTTGAATTGCCTGAACCAAGTTTGTTATGTGCTGAAACGCCGTTTTCTGACATTTCAGGCTCTAACTTCAAAAATCATGCAAAACACTTCTAACACCTTCAGATATGTTTCTCTGTGTTGCAAAATAGGTTTTATTCATGCACAGACTGCAATTTTAATTTTGGACCGAGTTTCAGCCTGCATTGCCAGAACCAAGTTTGTTATGTGCTGAAACGCTGTTTTCTGACATTTCAGGCTCTAACTTCAAAAATCATGCAAAACACTTCTAACACCTTCAGATATGTTTCTCTGTGTTGCAAAATAGGTTTTATTCATGCACAGACTGCAATTTTAATTTTGGGCCGAGTTTCAGCTTGCATTGCCTGAACCAAGTTTGTTATGTGCTGAAACGCCGTTTTCTGACATTTCAGGCTCTAACTTCAAAAATCATGCAAAACACTTCTAACACCTTCAGATATGTTTCTCTGTGTTGAAAAATAGGTTTTATTCATGCACAGACTGCAATTTTAATTTTTGGCCGAGTTTCAGCTTGCATTGCCTGAACTGAGTTTGTTATGTGCTGAAACGCCGTTTTCTGACATTTCAGGCTCTAACTTCAAAAATCATGCAAAACACTTCTAACACCTTCAGATATGTTTCTCTGTGTTGCAAAATAGGTTTTATTCATGCACAGCCTGCAATTTTAATTTTGGACCGAGTTTCAGCCTGCATTGCCAGAATCAAGTTTGTTATGTGCTGAAACGCTGTTTTCTGACATTTCAGGCTCTAACTTCAAAAATCATGCAAAACACTTCTAACACCTTCAGATATGTTTCTCGGTGTTGCAAAATAGGTTTTATTCATGCACAGACTGCAATTTTAATTTTGGACCGAGTTTCAGCCTGCATTGCCAGAACCAAGTTTGTTATGTGCTGAAACGCTGTTTTCTGACATTTCAGGCTCTAACTTCAAAAATCATGCAAAACACTTCTAACACCTTCAGATATGTTTCTCTGTGTTGCAAAATAGGTTTTATTCATGCACAGACTGCAATTTTAATTTTGGACCGAGTTTCAGCCTGCATTGCCAGAATCAAGTTTGTTATGTGCTGAAACGCTGTTTTCTGACATTTCAGGCTCTAACTTCAAAAATCATGCAAAACACTTCTAACACCTTCAGATATGTTTCTCGGTGTTGCAAAATAGGTTTTATTCATGCACAGACTGCAATTTTTATTTTGGACCGAGTTTCAGCTTGAATTGCCTGAACCAAGTTTGTTCTGCGCTGAAACGCTGTTTTCTGACATTTCAGGCTCTAACTTCAAAAATCATGCAAAACACTTCTAACACCTTCAGATATGTTTCTCTGTGTTGCAAAATAGGTTTTATTCATGCACAGACTGCAATTTTAATTTTGGACCGATTTTCAGCCTGCATTGCCAGAACCAAGTTTGTTATGTGCTGAAAAGCTGTTTTCTGACATTTCAGGCTCTAACTTCAAAAATCATGCAAAACACTTCTAACACCTTCAGATATGTTTCTCTGTGTTGAAAAATAGGTTTTATTCATGCACAGACTGCAATTTTAATTTTTGGCCGAGTTTCAGCTTGCATTGCCTGAACCAAGTCTGTTATGTGCTGAAACGCTGTTTTCTGACATTTCAGGCTCTAACTTCAAAAATCATGCAAAACACTTCTAACACCTTCAGATATGTTTCTCTGTGTTGAAAAATAGGTTTTATTCATGCACAGACTGCAATTTTAATTTTTGGCCGAGTTTCAGCTTGCATTGCCTGAACCGAGTTTGTTATGTGCTGAAACGCCGTTTTCTGACATTTCAGGCTCTAACTTCAAAAATCATGCAAAACACTTCTAACACCTTCAGATATGTTTCTCTGTGTTGCAAAATAGGTTTTATTCATGCACAGACTGCAATTTTAATTTTGGACCGAGTTTCAGCCTGCATTGCCAGAATCAAGTTTGTTATGTGCTGAAACGCCGTTTTCTGACATTTCAGGCTCTAACTTCAAAAATCATGCAAAACACTTCTAACACCTTCAGATATGTTTCTCTGTGTTGCAAAATAGGTTTTATTCATGCACAGACTGCAATTTTAATATTGGACCGAGTTTCAGCCTGCATTGCCAGAATCAAGTTTGTTATGTGCTGAAACGCCGTTTTCTGACATTTCAGGCTCTAACTTCAAAAATCATGCAAAACACTTCTAACACCTTCAGATATGTTTCTCTGTGTTGCAAAATAGGTTTTATTCATGCACAGACTGCAATTTTAATTTTGGGCCGAGTTTCAGCTTGCATTGCCAGAATCAAGTTTTTTATGTGCTGAAACGCCGTTTTCTGACATTTCAGGCTCTAACTTCAAAAATCATGCAAAACACTTCTAACACCTTCAGATATGTTTCTCTGTGTTGCAAAATAGGTTTTATTCATGCACAGACTGCAATTTTAATTTTGGGCCGAGTTTCAGCTTGCATTGCCAGAATCAAGTTTGTTATGTGCTGAAACGCCGTTTTCTGACATTTCAGGCTCTAACTTCAAAAATCATGCAAAACACTTCTAACACCTTCAGATATGTTTCTCTGTGTTGCAAATTAGGTTTTATTCATGCACAGACTGCAATTTTAATATTGGACCGAGTTTCAGCTTGAATTGCCTGAACCAAGTTTGTTATGTGCTGAAACGCCGTTTTCTGACATTTCAGGCTCTAACTTCAAAAATCATGCAAAACACTTCTAACACCTTCAGATATGTTTCTCTGTGTTGCAAAATAGGTTTTATTCATGCACAGACTGCAATTTTAATTTTGGACCGAGTTTCAGCCTGCATTGCCAGAATCAAGTTTGTTATGTGCTGAAACGCCGTTTTCTGACATTTCAGGCTCTAACTTCAAAAATCATGCAAAACACTTCTAACACCTTCAGATATGTTTCTCTGTGTTGCAAAATAGGTTTTATTCATGCACAGACTGCAATTTTAATATTGGACCGAGTTTCAGCCTGCATTGCCAGAATCAAGTTTGTTATGTGCTGAAACGCCGTTTTCTGACATTTCAGGCTCTAACTTCAAAAATCATGCAAAACACTTCTAACACCTTCAGATATGTTTCTCTGTGTTGCAAAATAGGTTTTATTCATGCACAGACTGCAATTTTAATTTTGGGCCGAGTTTCAGCTTGCATTGCCAGAATCAAGTTTTTTATGTGCTGAAACGCCGTTTTCTGACATTTCAGGCTCTAACTTCAAAAATCATGCAAAACACTTCTAACACCTTCAGATATGTTTCTCTGTGTTGCAAAATAGGTTTTATTCATGCACAGACTGCAATTTTAATTTTGGGCCGAGTTTCAGCTTGCATTGCCAGAATCAAGTTTGTTATGTGCTGAAACGCCGTTTTCTGACATTTCAGGCTCTAACTTCAAAAATCATGCAAAACACTTCTAACACCTTCAGATATGTTTCTCTGTGTTGCAAATTAGGTTTTATTCATGCACAGACTGCAATTTTAATATTGGACCGAGTTTCAGCTTGAATTGCCTGAACCAAGTTTGTTATGTGCTGAAACGCCGTTTTCTGACATTTCAGGCTCTAACTTCAAAAATCATGCAAAACACTTCTAACACCTTCAGATATGTTTCTCTGTGTTGCAAAATAGGTTTTATTCATGCACAGACTGCAATTTTAATTTTGGACCGATTTTCAGCCTGCATTGCCAGAACCAAGTTTGCTATGTGCTGAAAAGCTGTTTTCTGACATTTCAGGCTCTAACTTCAAAAATCATGCAAAACACTTCTAACACCTTCAGATATGTTTCTCTGTGTTGCAAAATAGGTTTTATTCATGCACAGACTGCAATTTTAATATTGGACCGAGTTTCAGCCTGCATTGCCAGAATCAAGTTTGTTATGTGCTGAAACGCCGTTTTCTGACATTTCAGGCTCTAACTTCAAAAATCATGCAAAACACTTCTAACACCTTCAGATATGTTTCTCTGTGTTGCAAAATAGGTTTTATTCATGCACAGACTGCAATTTTAATTTTGGGCCGAGTTTCAGCTTGCATTGCCAGAATCAAGTTTGTTATGTGCTGAAACGCCGTTTTCTGACATTTCAGGCTCTAACTTCAAAAATCATGCAAAACACTTCTAACACCTTCAGATATGTTTCTCTGTGTTGCAAAATAGGTTTTATTCATGCACAGACTGCAATTTTAATTTTGGGCCGAGTTTCAGCTTGCATTGCCAGAATCAAGTTTGTTATGTGCTGAAACGCCGTTTTCTGACATTTCAGGCTCTAACTTCAAAAATCATGCAAAACACTTCTAACACCTTCAGATATGTTTCTCTGTGTTGCAAAATAGGTTTTATTCATGCACAGACTGCAATTTTAATATTGGACCGAGTTTCAGCTTGAATTGCCTGAACCAAGTTTGTTATGTGCTGAAACGCCGTTTTCTGACATTTCAGGCTCTAACTTCAAAAATCATGCAAAACACTTCTAACACCTTCAGATATGTTTCTCTGTGTTGCAAAATAGGTTTTATTCATGCACAGACTGCAATTTTAATTTTGGACCGAGTTTCAGCCTGCATTGCCAGAACCAAGTTTGTTATGTGCTGAAACGCTGTTTTCTGACATTTCAGGCTCTAACTTCAAAAATCATGCAAAACACTTCTAACACCTTCAGATATGTTTCTCTGTGTTGCAAAATAGGTTTTATTCATGCACAGACTGCAATTTTAATTTTGGGCCGAGTTTCAGCTTGCATTGCCTGAACCAAGTTTGTTATGTGCTGAAACGCCGTTTTCTGACATTTCAGGCTCTAACTTCAAAAATCATGCAAAACACTTCTAACACCTTCAGATATGTTTCTCTGTGTTGAAAAATAGGTTTTATTCATGCACAGACTGCAATTTTAATTTTTGGCCGAGTTTCAGCTTGCATTGCCTGAACTGAGTTTGTTATGTGCTGAAACGCCGTTTTCTGACATTTCAGGCTCTAACTTCAAAAATCATGCAAAACACTTCTAACACCTTCAGATATGTTTCTCTGTGTTGCAAAATAGGTTTTATTCATGCACAGCCTGCAATTTTAATTTTGGACCGAGTTTCAGCCTGCATTGCCAGAATCAAGTTTGTTATGTGCTGAAACGCTGTTTTCTGACATTTCAGGCTCTAACTTCAAAAATCATGCAAAACACTTCTAACACCTTCAGATATGTTTCTCGGTGTTGCAAAATAGGTTTTATTCATGCACAGACTGCAATTTTAATTTTGGACCGAGTTTCAGCCTGCATTGCCAGAACCAAGTTTGTTATGTGCTGAAACGCTGTTTTCTGACATTTCAGGCTCTAACTTCAAAAATCATGCAAAACACTTCTAACACCTTCAGATATGTTTCTCTGTGTTGCAAAATAGGTTTTATTCATGCACAGACTGCAATTTTAATTTTGGACCGAGTTTCAGCCTGCATTGCCAGAATCAAGTTTGTTATGTGCTGAAACGCTGTTTTCTGACATTTCAGGCTCTAACTTCAAAAATCATGCAAAACACTTCTAACACCTTCAGATATGTTTCTCGGTGTTGCAAAATAGGTTTTATTCATGCACAGACTGCAATTTTTATTTTGGACCGAGTTTCAGCTTGAATTGCCTGAACCAAGTTTGTTCTGCGCTGAAACGCTGTTTTCTGACATTTCAGGCTCTAACTTCAAAAATCATGCAAAACACTTCTAACACCTTCAGATATGTTTCTCTGTGTTGCAAAATAGGTTTTATTCATGCACAGACTGCAATTTTAATTTTGGACCGATTTTCAGCCTGCATTGCCAGAACCAAGTTTGTTATGTGCTGAAAAGCTGTTTTCTGACATTTCAGGCTCTAACTTCAAAAATCATGCAAAACACTTCTAACACCTTCAGATATGTTTCTCTGTGTTGAAAAATAGGTTTTATTCATGCACAGACTGCAATTTTAATTTTTGGCCGAGTTTCAGCTTGCATTGCCTGAACCAAGTCTGTTATGTGCTGAAACGCTGTTTTCTGACATTTCAGGCTCTAACTTCAAAAATCATGCAAAACACTTCTAACACCTTCAGATATGTTTCTCTGTGTTGAAAAATAGGTTTTATTCATGCACAGACTGCAATTTTAATTTTTGGCCGAGTTTCAGCTTGCATTGCCTGAACCGAGTTTGTTATGTGCTGAAACGCCGTTTTCTGACATTTCAGGCTCTAACTTCAAAAATCATGCAAAACACTTCTAACACCTTCAGATATGTTTCTCTGCGTTGAAAAATAGGTTTTATTCATGCACAGACTGCAATTTTAAATTTTGGCCGAGTTTCAGCTTGCATTACCAGAACCAAGTTTGTTATGTGCTGAAAAGCCTTTTTCTGACATTTCAGGCTCTAACTTCAAAAATCATGCAAAACACTTCTAACACCTTCAGATATGTTTCTCTGTGTTGCAAAATAGGTTTTATTCATGCACAGACTGCAATTTTAATTTTGGACCGAGTTTCAGCTTGCATTGCCAGAACCAAGTTTGTTAAGTGCTGAAACGCTGTTTTCTGACATTTCAGGCTCTAACTTCAAAAATCATGCAAAACACTTCTAACACCTTCAGATATGTTTCTCTGTGTTGCAAAATAGGTTTTATTCATGCACAGACTGCAATTTTAATTTTTGGCCGAGTTTCAGCTTGCATTGCCTGAACCGAGTTTGTTATGTGCTGAAACGCCGTTTTCTGACATTTCAGGCTCTAACTTCAAAAATCATGCAAAACACTTCTAACACCTTCAGATATGTTTCTCTGTGTTGAAAAATAGGTTTTATTCATGCACAGACTGCAATTTTAATTTTTGGCCGAGTTTCAGCTTGCATTGCCTGAACCGAGTTTGTTATGTGCTGAAACGCCGTTTTCTGACATTTCAGGCTCTAACTTCAAAAATCATGCAAAACACTTCTAACAACTTCAGATATGTTTCTCTGTGTTGAAAAATAGGTTTTATTCATGCACAGACTGCAATTTTAATTTTTGGCCGAGTTTCAGCTTGCATTGCCTGAACCAAGTCTGTTATGTGCTGAAACGCTGTTTTCTGACATTTCAGGCTCTAACTTCAAAAATCATGCAAAACACTTCTAACACCTTCAGATATGTTTCTCTGTGTTGAAAAATAGGTTTTATTCATGCACAGACTGCAATTTTAATTTTTGGCCGAGTTTCAGCTTGCATTGCCTGAACCGAGTTTGTTATGTGCTGAAACGCCGTTTTCTGACATTTCAGGCTCTAACTTCAAAAATCATGCAAAACACTTCTAACACCTTCAGATATGATTCTCTGTGTTGCAAAATAGGTTTTATTCATGCACAGACTGCAATTTTAATTTTTGGCCGAGTTTCAGCTTGCATTACCAGAACCAAGTTTGTTATGTGCTCAAACGCTGTTTTCTGACATTTCAGGCTCTAACTTCAAAAATCATGCAAAACACTTCTAACACCTTCAGATATGTTTCTCTGTGTTGAAAAATAGGTTTTATTCATGCACAGACTGCAATTTTAATTTTTGGCCGAGTTTCAGCTTGCATTGCCAGAACCAAGTTTGTTAAGTGCTGAAACGCCGTTTTCTGACATTTCAGGCTCTAACTTCAAAAATCATGCAAAACACTTCTAACACCTTCAGATATGTTTCTCTGTGTTGCAAAATAGGTTTTATTCATGCACAGACTGCAATTTTAATTT
Source organism: Garra rufa (assembly GCF_049309525.1). Classification (NCBI taxonomy): domain Eukaryota; kingdom Metazoa; phylum Chordata; class Actinopteri; order Cypriniformes; family Cyprinidae; genus Garra; species Garra rufa. The sequence continues at coordinate 22,159,197 of NW_027394276.1, read as the reverse complement.
TGGGCCGAGTTTCAGCTTGCATTGCCTGAACCAAGTTTGTTATGTGCTGAAAAGCCTTTTTCTGACATTTCAGGCTCTAGCTTCAAAAATCATGCAAAACACTTCTAACACCTTCAGATTTGTTTCTCTGTGTTGCAAAATAGGTTTTATTCATGCACAGACTGCAATTTTAATTTTGGACCGAGTTTCAGCTTGCATTGCCAGAACCAAGTTTGTTATGTGCTGAAACGCCGTTTTCTGACATTTCAGGCTCTAACTTCAAAAATCATGCAAAACACTTCTAACACCTTCAGATATGTTTCTCTGCGTTGAAAAATAGGTTTTATTCATGCACAGACTGCAATTTTAAATTTTGGCCGAGTTTCAGCTTGCATTACCAGAACCAAGTTTGTTATGTGCTGAAAAGCCTTTTTCTGACATTTCAGGCTCTAACTTCAAAAATCATGCAAAACACTTCTAACACCTTCAGATATGTTTCTCTGTGTTGCAAAATAGGTTTTATTCATGCACAGACTGCAATTTTAATTTTGGGCCGAGTTTCAGCTTGCATTGCCTGAACCAAGTTTGTTATGTGCTAAAACGTCGTTTTCTGACATTTCAGGCTCTAACTTCAAAAATCATGCAAAACACTTCTAACACCTTCAGATATGTTTCTCTGTGTTGCAAAATAGGTTTTATTCATGCACAGACTGCAATTTTAATTTTGGGCCGAGTTTCAGCTTGCATTGCCTGAACCAAGTCTGTTATGTGCTGAAACGCCGTTTTCTGACATTTCAGGCTCTAACTTCAAAAATCATGCAAAACACTTCTAACACCTTCAGATATGTTTCTCTGTGTTGAAAAATAGGTTTTATTCATGCACAGACTGCAATTTTAATTTTTGGCCGAGTTTCAGCTTGCATTGCCTGAACCGAGTTTGTTATGTGCTGAAACGCCGTTTTCTGACATTTCAGGCTCTAACTTCAAAAATCATGCAAAACACTTCTAACACCTTCAGATATGTTTCTCTGTGTTGCAAAATAGGTTTTATTCATGCACAGACTGCAATTTTAATTTTTGGCCGAGTTTCAGCTTGCATTACCAGAACCAAGTTTGTTATGTGCTGAAACGCTGTTTTCTGACATTTCAGGCTCTAACTTCAAAAATCATGCAAAACACTTCTAACACCTTCAGATATGTTTCTCTGTGTTGAAAAAATAGGTTTTATTCATGCACAGACTGCAATTTTAATTTTTGGCCGAGTTTCAGCTTGCATTGCCAGAACCAAGTTTGTTAAGTGCTGAAACGCCGTTTTCTGACATTTCAGGCTCTAACTTCAAAAATCATGCAAAACACTTCTAACACCTTCAGATATGTTTCTCTGTGTTGCAAAATAGGTTTTATTCATGCACAGACTGCAATTTTAATTTTGGGCCGAGTTTCAGCTTGCATTGCCTGAACCAAGTTTGTTATGTGCTAAAACGTCGTTTTCTGACATTTCAGGCTCTAACTTCAAAAATCATGCAAAACACTTCTAACACCTTCAGATATGTTTCTCTGTGTTGCAAAATAGGTTTTATTCATGCACAGACTGCAATTTTAATTTTTGGCCGAGTTTCAGCTTGCATTGCCAGAACCAAGTTTGTTAAGTGCTGAAACGCCGTTTTCTGACATTTCAGGCTCTAACTTCAAAAATCATGCAAAACACTTCTAACACCTTCAGATATGTTTCTCTGTGTTGCAAAATAGGTTTTATTCATGCACAGACTGCAATTTTAATTTTGGGCCGAGTTTCAGCTTGCATTGCCTGAACCAAGTTTGTTATGTGCTGAAAAGCCTTTTTCTGACATTTCAGGCTCTAGCTTCAAAAATCATGCAAAACACTTCTAACACCTTCAGATTTGTTTCTCTGTGTTGCAAAATAGGTTTTATTCATGCACAGACTGCAATTTTAATTTTGGACCGAGTTTCAGCTTGCATTGCCAGAACCAAGTTTGTTATGTGCTGAAACGCCGTTTTCTGACATTTCAGGCTCTAACTTCAAAAATCATGCAAAACACTTCTAACACCTTCAGATATGTTTCTCTGCGTTGAAAAATAGGTTTTATTCATGCACAGACTGCAATTTTAAATTTTGGCCGAGTTTCAGCTTGCATTACCAGAACCAAGTTTGTTAAGTGCTGAAAAGCCTTTTTCTGACATTTCAGGCTCTAACTTCAAAAATCATGCAAAACACTTCTAACACCTTCAGATATGTTTCTCTGTGTTGCAAAATAGGTTTTATTCATGCACAGACTGCAATTTTAATTTTGGACCGAGTTTCAGCTTGCATTGCCAGAACCAAGTTTGTTAAGTGCTGAAACGCTGTTTTCTGACATTTCAGGCTCTAACTTCAAAAATCATGCAAAACACTTCTAACACCTTCAGATATGTTTCTCTGTGTTGCAAAATAGGTTTTATTCATGCACAGACTGCAATTTTAATTTTTGGCCGAGTTTCAGCTTGCATTGCCTGAACCGAGTTTGTTATGTGCTGAAACGCCGTTTTCTGACATTTCAGGCTCTAACTTCAAAAATCATGCAAAACACTTCTAACACCTTCAGATATGTTTCTCTGTGTTGAAAAATAGGTTTTATTCATGCACAGACTGCAATTTTAATTTTTGGCCGAGTTTCAGCTTGCATTGCCTGAACCGAGTTTGTTATGTGCTGAAACGCCGTTTTCTGACATTTCAGGCTCTAACTTCAAAAATCATGCAAAACACTTCTAACAACTTCAGATATGTTTCTCTGTGTTGAAAAATAGGTTTTATTCATGCACAGACTGCAATTTTAATTTTTGGCCGAGTTTCAGCTTTTATTACCAGAACCAAGTTTGTTATGTGCTGAAACGCTGTTTTCTGACATTTCAGGCTCTAACTTCAAAAATCATGCAAAACACTTCTAACACCTTCAGATATGTTTCTCTGTGTTGAAAAATAGGTTTTATTCATGCACAGACTGCAATTTTAATTTTTGGCCGAGTTTCAGCTTGCATTGCCTGAACCGAGTTTGTTATGTGCTGAAACGCCGTTTTCTGACATTTCAGGCTCTAACTTCAAAAATCATGCAAAACACTTCTAACACCTTCAGATATGTTTCTCTGTGTTGCAAAATAGGTTTTATTCATGCACAGACTGCAATTTTAATTTTTGGCCGAGTTTCAGCTTGCATTACCAGAACCAAGTTTGTTATGTGCTGAAACGCTGTTTTCTGACATTTCAGGCTCTAACTTCAAAAATCATGCAAAACACTTCTAACACCTTCAGATATGTTTCTCTGTGTTGAAAAATAGGTTTTATTCATGCACAGACTGCAATTTTAATTTTTGGCCGAGTTTCAGCTTGCATTGCCAGAACCAAGTTTGTTAAGTGCTGAAACGCCGTTTTCTGACATTTCAGGCTCTAACTTCAAAAATCATACAAAACACTTCTAACACCTTCAGATATGTTTCTCTGTGTTGCAAAATAGGTTTTATTCATGCACAGACTGCAATTTTAATTTTTGGCCGAGTTTCAGCTTGCATTGCCTGAACCGAGTTTGTTATGAGCTGAAACGCCGTTTTCTGACATTTCAGGCTCTAACTTCAAAAATCATGCAAAACACTTCTAACAACTTCAGATATGTTTCTCTGTGTTGAAAAATAGGTTTTATTCATGCACAGACTGCAATTTTAATTTTTGGCCGAGTTTCAGCTTGCATTGCCTGAACCAAGTCTGTTATGTGCTGAAACGCTGTTTTCTGACATTTCAGGCTCTAACTTCAAAAATCATGCAAAACACTTCTAACACCTTCAGATATGTTTCTCTGTGTTGAAAAATAGGTTTTATTCATGCACAGACTGCAATTTTAATTTTTGGCCGAGTTTCAGCTTGCATTGCCAGAACCAAGTTTGTTAAGTGCTGAAACGCCGTTTTCTGACATTTCAGGCTCTAACTTCAAAAATCATGCAAAACACTTCTAACACCTTCAGATATGTTTCTCTGTGTTGCAAAATAGGTTTTATTCATGCACAGACTGCAATTTTAATTTTGGGCCGAGTTTCAGCTTGCATTGCCTGAACCAAGTTTGTTATGTGCTGAAAAGCCTTTTTCTGACATTTCAGGCTCTAGCTTCAAAAATCATGCAAAACACTTCTAACACCTTCAGATTTGTTTCTCTGTGTTGCAAAATAGGTTTTATTCATGCACAGACTGCAATTTTAATTTTGGACCGAGTTTCAGCTTGCATTGCCAGAACCAAGTTTGTTATGTGCTGAAACGCCGTTTTCTGACATTTCAGGCTCTAACTTCAAAAATCATGCAAAACACTTCTAACACCTTCAGATATGTTTCTCTGCGTTGAAAAATAGGTTTTATTCATGCACAGACTGCAATTTTAAATTTTGGCCGAGTTTCAGCTTGCATTACCAGAACCAAGTTTGTTATGTGCTGAAAAGCCTTTTTCTGACATTTCAGGCTCTAACTTCAAAAATCATGCAAAACACTTCTAACACCTTCAGATATGTTTCTCTGTGTTGCAAAATAGGTTTTATTCATGCACAGACTGCAATTTTAATTTTGGGCCGAGTTTCAGCTTGCATTGCCTGAACCAAGTTTGTTATGTGCTAAAACGTCGTTTTCTGACATTTCAGGCTCTAACTTCAAAAATCATGCAAAACACTTCTAACACCTTCAGATATGTTTCTCTGTGTTGCAAAATAGGTTTTATTCATGCACAGACTGCAATTTTAATTTTGGGCCGAGTTTCAGCTTGCATTGCCTGAACCAAGTCTGTTATGTGCTGAAACGCTGTTTTCTGACATTTCAGGCTCTAACTTCAAAAATCATGCAAAACACTTCTAACACCTTCAGATATGTTTCTCTGTGTTGAAAAATAGGTTTTATTCATGCACAGACTGCAATTTTAATTTTTGGCCGAGTTTCAGCTTGCATTGCCTGAACCGAGTTTGTTATGTGCTGAAACGCCGTTTTCTGACATTTCAGGCTCTAACTTCAAAAATCATGCAAAACACTTCTAACACCTTCAGATATGTTTCTCTGTGTTGCAAAATAGGTTTTATTCATGCACAGACTGCAATTTTAATTTTTGGCCGAGTTTCAGCTTGCATTACCAGAACCAAGTTTGTTATGTGCTGAAACGCTGTTTTCTGACATTTCAGGCTCTAACTTCAAAAATCATGCAAAACACTTCTAACACCTTCAGATATGTTTCTCTGTGTTGAAAAATAGGTTTTATTCATGCACAGACTGCAATTTTAATTTTTGGCCGAGTTTCAGCTTGCATTGCCAGAACCAAGTTTGTTAAGTGCTGAAAACGCCGTTTTCTGACATTTCAGGCTCTAACTTCAAAAATCATGCAAAACACTTCTAACACCTTCAGATATGTTTCTCTGTGTTGCAAAATAGGTTTTATTCATGCACAGACTGCAATTTTAATTTTTGGCCGAGTTTCAGCTTGCATTGCCAGAACCAAGTTTGTTAAGTGCTGAAACGCCGTTTTCTGACATTTCAGGCTCTAACTTCAAAAATCATGCAAAACACTTCTAACACCTTCAGATATGTTTCTCTGTGTTGAAAAATAGGTTTTATTCATGCACAGACTGCAATTTTAATTTTTGGCCGAGTTTCAGCTTGCATTGCCTGAACCGAGTTTGTTATGTGCTGAAACGCCGTTTTCTGACATTTCAGGCTCTAACTTCAAAAATCATGCAAAACACTTCTAACAACTTCAGATATGTTTCTCTGTGTTGAAAAATAGGTTTTATTCATGCACAGACTGCAATTTTAATTTTGGGCCGAGTTTCAGCTTGCATTGCCTGAACCAAGTTTGTTATGTGCTAAAACGTCGTTTTCTGACATTTCAGGCTCTAACTTCAAAAATCATGCAAAACACTTCTAACACCTTCAGATATGTTTCTCTTTGTTGCAAAATATGTTTTATTCATGCACAGACTGCAATTTTAATTTTTGGCCGAGTTTCAGCTTGCATTGCCTGAAACAAGTTTGTTATGTGCTAAAACACCGTTTTCTGACATTTCAGGCTCTAACTTCAAAAATCATGCAAAACACTTCTAACACCTTCAGATATGTTTCTCTGTGTTGCAAAATAGGTTTTATTCATGCACAGACTGCAATTTTAATTTTTGGCCGAGTTTCAGCTTGCATTGCCAGAACCAAGTTTGTTAAGTGCTGAAACGCCGTTTTCTGACATTTCAGGCTCTAACTTCAAAAATCATGCAAAACACTTCTAACACCTTCAGATATGTTTCTCTGTGTTGAAAAATAGGTTTTATTCATGCACAGACTGCAATTTTAATTTTTGGCCGAGTTTCAGCTTGCATTGCCTGAACCGAGTTTGTTATGTGCTGAAACGCCGTTTTCTGACATTTCAGGCTCTAACTTCAAAAATCATGCAAAACACTTCTAACAACTTCAGATATGTTTCTCTGTGTTGAAAAATAGGTTTTATTCATGCACAGACTGCAATTTTAATTTTGGGCCGAGTTTCAGCTTGCATTGCCTGAACCAAGTTTGTTATGTGCTAAAACGTCGTTTTCTGACATTTCAGGCTCTAACTTCAAAAATCATGCAAAACACTTCTAACACCTTCAGATATGTTTCTCTTTGTTGCAAAATATGTTTTATTCATGCACAGACTGCAATTTTAATTTTTGGCCGAGTTTCAGCTTGCATTGCCTGAAACAAGTTTGTTATGTGCTAAAACACCGTTTTCTGACATTTCAGGCTCTAACTTCAAAAATCATGCAAAACACTTCTAACACCTTCAGATATGTTTCTCTGTGTTGCAAAATAGGTTTTATTCATGCACAGACTGCAATTTTAATTTTTGGCCGAGTTTCAGCTTGCATTACCAGAACCAAGTTTGTTATGTGCTGAAACGCTGTTTTCTGACATTTCAGGCTCTAACTTCAAAAATCATGCAAAACACTTCTAACACCTTCAGATATGTTTCTCTGTGTTGCAAAATAGGTTTTATTCATGCACAGACTGCAATTTAAATTTTTGGCCGAGTTTCAGCTTGCATTGCCTGAACCGAGTTTGTTATGTGCTGAAACGCCGTTTTCTGACATTTCAGGCTCTAACTTCAAAAATCATGCAAAACACTTCTAACACCTTCAGATATGTTTCTCTGTGTTGCAAAATAGGTTTTATTCATGCACAGACTGCAATTTTAATTTTGGACCGAGTTTCAGCTTGCATTGCCAGAACCAAGTTTGTTATGTGCTGAAAAGCCTTTTTCTGACATTTCAGGCTCTAACTTCAAAAATCATGCAAAACACTTCTAACACCTTCAGATATGTTTCTCTGTGTTGCAAAATAGGTTTTATTCATGCACAGACTGCAATTTTAATTTTGGACCGAGTTTCAGCTTGCATTGCCAGAACCAAGTTTGTTATGTGCTGAAACGCCGTTTTCTGACATTTCAGGCTCTAACTTCAAAAATCATGCAAAACACTTCTAACACCTTCAGATATGTTTCTCTGTGTTGAAAAATAGGTTTTATTCATGCACAGACTGCAATTTTAATTTTTGGCCGAGTTTCAGCTTGCATTGCCTGAACCGAGTTTGTTATGTGCTGAAACGCCGTTTTCTGACATTTCAGGCTCTAACTTCAAAAATCATGCAAAACACTTCTAACACCTTCAGATATGTTTCTCTGTGTTGCAAAATAGGTTTTATTCATGCACAGACTGCAATTTTAATTTTGGGCCGAGTTTCAGCTTGCATTGCCTGAACCAAGTCTGTTATGTGCTGAAACGCTGTTTTCTGACATTTCAGGCTCTAACTTCAAAAATCATGCAAAACACTTCTAACACCTTCAGATATGATTCTCTGTGTTGCAAAATAGGTTTTATTCATGCACAGACTGCAATTTTAATTTTTGGCCGAGTTTCAGCTTTTATTACCAGAACCAAGTTTGTTATGTGCTGAAACGCTGTTTTCTGACATTTCAGGCTCTAACTTCAAAAATCATGCAAAACACTTCTAACACCTTCAGATATGTTTCTCTGTGTTGAAAAATAGGTTTTATTCATGCACAGACTGCAATTTTAATTTTTGGCCGAGTTTCAGCTTGCATTGCCTGAACCGAGTTTGTTATGTGCTGAAACGCCGTTTTCTGACATTTCAGGCTCTAACTTCAAAAATCATGCAAAACACTTCTAACACCTTCAGATATGTTTCTCTGTGTTGCAAAATAGATTTTATTCATGCACAGACTGCAATTTTAATTTTTGGCCGAGTTTCAGCTTGCATTGCCAGAACCAAGTTTGTTAAGTGCTGAAACGCCGTTTTCTGACATTTCAGGCTCTAACTTCAAAAATCATGCAAAACACTTCTAACACCTTCAGATATGTTTCTCTGTGTTGCAAAATAGGTTTTATTCATGCACAGACTGCAATTTTAATTTTGGGCCGAGTTTCAGCTTGCATTGCCTGAACCAAGTTTGTTATGTGCTGAAAAGCCTTTTTCTGACATTTCAGGCTCTAGCTTCAAAAATCATGCAAAACACTTCTAACACCTTCAGATTTGTTTCTCTGTGTTGCAAAATAGGTTTTATTCATGCACAGACTGCAATTTTAATTTTGGACCGAGTTTCAGCTTGCATTGCCAGAACCAAGTTTGTTATGTGCTGAAACGCCGTTTTCTGACATTTCAGGCTCTAACTTCAAAAATCATGCAAAACACTTCTAACACCTTCAGATATGTTTCTCTGCGTTGAAAAATAGGTTTTATTCATGCACAGACTGCAATTTTAAATTTTGGCCGAGTTTCAGCTTGCATTACCAGAACCAAGTTTGTTATGTGCTGAAAAGCCTTTTTCTGACATTTCAGGCTCTAACTTCAAAAATCATGCAAAACACTTCTAACACCTTCAGATATGTTTCTCTGTGTTGCAAAATAGGTTTTATTCATGCACAGACTGCAATTTTAATTTTGGACCGAGTTTCAGCTTGCATTGCCAGAACCAAGTTTGTTAAGTGCTGAAACGCTGTTTTCTGACATTTCAGGCTCTAACTTCAAAAATCATGCAAAACACTTCTAACACCTTCAGATATGTTTCTCTGTGTTGCAAAATAGGTTTTATTCATGCACAGACTGCAATTTTAATTTTTGGCCGAGTTTCAGCTTGCATTGCCTGAACCGAGTTTGTTATGTGCTGAAACGCCGTTTTCTGACATTTCAGGCTCTAACTTCAAAAATCATGCAAAACACTTCTAACACCTTCAGATATGTTTCTCTGTGTTGAAAAATAGGTTTTATTCATGCACAGACTGCAATTTTAATTTTTGGCCGAGTTTCAGCTTGCATTGCCTGAACCGAGTTTGTTATGTGCTGAAACGCCGTTTTCTGACATTTCAGGCTCTAACTTCAAAAATCATGCAAAACACTTCTAACAACTTCAGATATGTTTCTCTGTGTTGAAAAATAGGTTTTATTCATGCACAGACTGCAATTTTAATTTTTGGCCGAGTTTCAGCTTGCATTGCCTGAACCAAGTCTGTTATGTGCTGAAACGCTGTTTTCTGACATTTCAGGCTCTAACTTCAAAAATCATGCAAAACACTTCTAACACCTTCAGATATGTTTCTCTGTGTTGAAAAATAGGTTTTATTCATGCACAGACTGCAATTTTAATTTTTGGCCGAGTTTCAGCTTGCATTGCCTGAACCGAGTTTGTTATGTGCTGAAACGCCGTTTTCTGACATTTCAGGCTCTAACTTCAAAAATCATGCAAAACACTTCTAACACCTTCAGATATGTTTCTCTGTGTTGAAAAATAGGTTTTATTCATGCACAGACTGCAATTTTAATTTTTGGCCGAGTTTCAGCTTGCATTGCCTGAACCGAGTTTGTTATGTGCTGAAACGCCGTTTTCTGACATTTCAGGCTCTAACTTCAAAAATCATGCAAAACACTTCTAACAACTTCAGATATGTTTCTCTGTGTTGAAAAATAGGTTTTATTCATGCACAGACTGCAATTTTAATTTTGGGCCGAGTTTCAGCTTGCATTGCCTGAACCAAGTTTGTTATGTGCTAAAACGTCGTTTTCTGACATTTCAGGCTCTAACTTCAAAAATCATGCAAAACACTTCTAACACCTTCAGATATGTTTCTCTTTGTTGCAAAATATGTTTTATTCATGCACAGACTGCAATTTTAATTTTTGGCCGAGTTTCAGCTTGCATTGCCTGAAACAAGTTTGTTATGTGCTAAAACACCGTTTTCTGACATTTCAGGCTCTAACTTCAAAAATCATGCAAAACACTTCTAACACCTTCAGATATGTTTCTCTGTGTTGCAAAATAGGTTTTATTCATGCACAGACTGCAATTTTAATTTTTGGCCGAGTTTCAGCTTGCATTGCCAGAACCAAGTTTGTTAAGTGCTGAAACGCCGTTTTCTGACATTTCAGGCTCTAACTTCAAAAATCATGCAAAACACTTCTAACACCTTCAGATATGTTTCTCTGTGTTGCAAAATAGGTTTTATTCATGCACAGACTGCAATTTTAATTTTGGGCCGAGTTTCAGCTTGCATTGCCTGAACCAAGTTTGTTATGTGCTGAAAAGCCTTTTTCTGACATTTCAGGCTCTAGCTTCAAAAATCATGCAAAACACTTCTAACACCTTCAGATTTGTTTCTCTGTGTTGCAAAATAGGTTTTATTCATGCACAGACTGCAATTTTAATTTTGGACCGAGTTTCAGCTTGCATTGCCAGAACCAAGTTTGTTATGTGCTGAAACGCCGTTTTCTGACATTTCAGGCTCTAACTTCAAAAATCATGCAAAACACTTCTAACACCTTCAGATATGTTTCTCTGCGTTGAAAAATAGGTTTTATTCATGCACAGACTGCAATTTTAAATTTTGGCCGAGTTTCAGCTTGCATTACCAGAACCAAGTTTGTTATGTGCTGAAAAGCCTTTTTCTGACATTTCAGGCTCTAACTTCAAAAATCATGCAAAACACTTCTAACACCTTCAGATATGTTTCTCTGTGTTGCAAAATAGGTTTTATTCATGCACAGACTGCAATTTTAATTTTGGACCGAGTTTCAGCTTGCATTGCCAGAACCAAGTTTGTTAAGTGCTGAAACGCTGTTTTCTGACATTTCAGGCTCTAACTTCAAAAATCATGCAAAACACTTCTAACACCTTCAGATATGTTTCTCTGTGTTGCAAAATAGGTTTTATTCATGCACAGACTGCAATTTTAATTTTTGGCCGAGTTTCAGCTTGCATTGCCTGAACCGAGTTTGTTATGTGCTGAAACGCCGTTTTCTGACATTTCAGGCTCTAACTTCAAAAATCATGCAAAACACTTCTAACACCTTCAGATATGTTTCTCTGTGTTGAAAAATAGGTTTTATTCATGCACAGACTGCAATTTTAATTTTTGGCCGAGTTTCAGCTTGCATTGCCTGAACCGAGTTTGTTATGTGCTGAAACGCCGTTTTCTGACATTTCAGGCTCTAACTTCAAAAATCATGCAAAACACTTCTAACAACTTCAGATATGTTTCTCTGTGTTGAAAAATAGGTTTTATTCATGCACAGACTGCAATTTTAATTTTTGGCCGAGTTTCAGCTTGCATTGCCTGAACCAAGTCTGTTATGTGCTGAAACGCTGTTTTCTGACATTTCAGGCTCTAACTTCAAAAATCATGCAAAACACTTCTAACACCTTCAGATATGTTTCTCTGTGTTGCAAAATAGGTTTTATTCATGCACAGACTGCAATTTTAATTTTGGGCCGAGTTTCAGCTTGCATTGCCTGAACCAAGTTTGTTATGTGCTAAAACGTCGTTTTCTGACATTTCAGGCTCTAACTTCAAAAATCATGCAAAACACTTCTAACACCTTCAGATATGTTTCTCTGTGTTGCAAAATAGGTTTTATTCATGCACAGACTGCAATTTTAATTTTGGGCCGAGTTTCAGCTTGCATTGCCTGAACCAAGTCTGTTATGTGCTGAAACGCTGTTTTCTGACATTTCAGGCTCTAACTTCAAAAATCATGCAAAACACTTCTAACACCTTCAGATATGTTTCTCTGTGTTGAAAAATAGGTTTTATTCATGCACAGACTGCAATTTTAATTTTTGGCCGAGTTTCAGCTTGCATTGCCTGAACCGAGTTTGTTATGTGCTGAAACGCCGTTTTCTGACATTTCAGGCTCTAACTTCAAAAATCATGCAAAACACTTCTAACACCTTCAGATATGTTTCTCTGTGTTGCAAAATAGGTTTTATTCATGCACAGACTGCAATTTTAATTTTTGGCCGAGTTTCAGCTTGCATTACCAGAACCAAGTTTGTTATGTGCTGAAACGCTGTTTTCTGACATTTCAGGCTCTAACTTCAAAAATCATGCAAAACACTTCTAACACCTTCAGATATGTTTCTCTGTGTTGAAAAATAGGTTTTATTCATGCACAGACTGCAATTTTAATTTTTGGCCGAGTTTCAGCTTGCATTGCCAGAACCAAGTTTGTTAAGTGCTGAAAACGCCGTTTTCTGACATTTCAGGCTCTAACTTCAAAAATCATGCAAAACACTTCTAACACCTTCAGATATGTTTCTCTGTGTTGCAAAATAGGTTTTATTCATGCACAGACTGCAATTTTAATTTTGGGCCGAGTTTCAGCTTGCATTGCCTGAACCAAGTTTGTTATGTGCTAAAACGTCGTTTTCTGACATTTCAGGCTCTAACTTCAAAAATCATGCAAAACACTTCTAACACCTTCAGATATGTTTCTCTGTGTTGCAAAATAGGTTTTATTCATGCACAGACTGCAATTTTAATTTTTGGCCGAGTTTCAGCTTGCATTATCAGAACCAAGTTTGTTATGTGCTGAAACGCTGTTTTCTGACATTTCAGGCTCTAACTTCAAAAATCATGCAAAACACTTCTAACACCTTCAGATATGTTTCTCTGTGTTGAAAAATAGGTTTTATTCATGCACAGACTGCAATTTTAAGTTTTGGCCGAGTTTCAGCTTGCATTGCCAGAACCAAGTTTGTTAAGTGCTGAAACGCCGTTTTCTGACATTTCAGGCTCTAACTTCAAAAATCATGCAAAACACTTCTAACACCTTCAGATATGTTTCTCTGTGTTGCAAAATAGGTTTTATTCATGCACAGACTGCAATTTTAATTTTGGGCCGAGTTTCAGCTTGCATTGCCTGAACCAAGTTTGTTATGTGCTGAAAAGCCTTTTTCTGACATTTCAGGCTCTAGCTTCAAAAATCATGCAAAACACTTCTAACACCTTCAGATTTGTTTCTCTGTGTTGCAAAATAGGTTTTATTCATGCACAGACTGCAATTTTAATTTTGGACCGAGTTTCAGCTTGCATTGCCAGAACCAAGTTTGTTATGTGCTGAAACGCCGTTTTCTGACATTTCAGGCTCTAACTTCAAAAATCATGCAAAACACTTCTAACACCTTCAGATATGTTTCTCTGCGTTGAAAAATAGGTTTTATTCATGCACAGACTGCAATTTTAAATTTTGGCCGAGTTTCAGCTTGCATTACCAGAACCAAGTTTGTTATGTGCTGAAAAGCCTTTTTCTGACATTTCAGGCTCTAACTTCAAAAATCATGCAAAACACTTCTAACACCTTCAGATATGTTTCTCTGTGTTGCAAAATAGGTTTTATTCATGCACAGACTGCAATTTTAATTTTGGACCGAGTTTCAGCTTGCATTGCCAGAACCAAGTTTGTTAAGTGCTGAAACGCTGTTTTCTGACATTTCAGGCTCTAACTTCAAAAATCATGCAAAACACTTCTAACACCTTCAGATATGTTTCTCTGTGTTGCAAAATAGGTTTTATTCATGCACAGACTGCAATTTTAATTTTTGGCCGAGTTTCAGCTTGCATTACCAGAACCAAGTTTGTTATGTGCTGAAACGCTGTTTTCTGACATTTCAGGCTCTAACTTCAAAAATCATGCAAAACACTTCTAACACCTTCAGATATGTTTCTCTGTGTTGCAAAATAGGTTTTATTCATGCACAGACTGCAATTTAAATTTTTGGCCGAGTTTCAGCTTGCATTGCCTGAACCGAGTTTGTTATGTGCTGAAACGCCGTTTTCTGACATTTCAGGCTCTAACTTCAAAAATCATGCAAAACACTTCTAACACCTTCAGATATGTTTCTCTGTGTTGCAAAATAGGTTTTATTCATGCACAGACTGCAATTTTAATTTTGGACCGAGTTTCAGCTTGCATTGCCAGAACCAAGTTTGTTATGTGCTGAAAAGCCTTTTTCTGACATTTCAGGCTCTAACTTCAAAAATCATGCAAAACACTTCTAACACCTTCAGATATGTTTCTCTGTGTTGCAAAATAGGTTTTATTCATGCACAGACTGCAATTTTAATTTTGGACCGAGTTTCAGCTTGCATTGCCAGAACCAAGTTTGTTATGTGCTGAAACGCCGTTTTCTGACATTTCAGGCTCTAACTTCAAAAATCATGCAAAACACTTCTAACACCTTCAGATATGTTTCTCTGTGTTGAAAAATAGGTTTTATTCATGCACAGACTGCAATTTTAATTTTTGGCCGAGTTTCAGCTTGCATTGCCTGAACCGAGTTTGTTATGTGCTGAAACGCCGTTTTCTGACATTTCAGGCTCTAACTTCAAAAATCATGCAAAACACTTCTAACACCTTCAGATATGTTTCTCTGTGTTGCAAAATAGGTTTTATTCATGCACAGACTGCAATTTTAATTTTGGGCCGAGTTTCAGCTTGCATTGCCTGAACCAAGTCTGTTATGTGCTGAAACGCTGTTTTCTGACATTTCAGGCTCTAACTTCAAAAATCATGCAAAACACTTCTAACACCTTCAGATATGATTCTCTGTGTTGCAAAATAGGTTTTATTCATGCACAGACTGCAATTTTAATTTTTGGCCGAGTTTCAGCTTTTATTACCAGAACCAAGTTTGTTATGTGCTGAAACGCTGTTTTCTGACATTTCAGGCTCTAACTTCAAAAATCATGCAAAACACTTCTAACACCTTCAGATATGTTTCTCTGTGTTGAAAAATAGGTTTTATTCATGCACAGACTGCAATTTTAATTTTTGGCCGAGTTTCAGCTTGCATTGCCAGAACCAAGTTTGTTAAGTGCTGAAAACGCCGTTTTCTGACATTTCAGGCTCTAACTTCAAAAATCATGCAAAACACTTCTAACACCTTCAGATATGTTTCTCTGTGTTGCAAAATAGGTTTTATTCATGCACAGACTGCAATTTTAATTTTTGGCCGAGTTTCAGCTTGCATTGCCAGAACCAAGTTTGTTAAGTGCTGAAACGCCGTTTTCTGACATTTCAGGCTCTAACTTCAAAAATCATGCAAAACACTTCTAACACCTTCAGATATGTTTCTCTGTGTTGAAAAATAGGTTTTATTCATGCACAGACTGCAATTTTAATTTTTGGCCGAGTTTCAGCTTGCATTGCCTGAACCGAGTTTGTTATGTGCTGAAACGCCGTTTTCTGACATTTCAGGCTCTAACTTCAAAAATCATGCAAAACACTTCTAACAACTTCAGATATGTTTCTCTGTGTTGAAAAATAGGTTTTATTCATGCACAGACTGCAATTTTAATTTTGGGCCGAGTTTCAGCTTGCATTGCCTGAACCAAGTTTGTTATGTGCTAAAACGTCGTTTTCTGACATTTCAGGCTCTAACTTCAAAAATCATGCAAAACACTTCTAACACCTTCAGATATGTTTCTCTTTGTTGCAAAATATGTTTTATTCATGCACAGACTGCAATTTTAATTTTTGGCCGAGTTTCAGCTTGCATTGCCTGAAACAAGTTTGTTATGTGCTAAAACACCGTTTTCTGACATTTCAGGCTCTAACTTCAAAAATCATGCAAAACACTTCTAACACCTTCAGATATGTTTCTCTGTGTTGCAAAATAGGTTTTATTCATGCACAGACTGCAATTTTAATTTTTGGCCGAGTTTCAGCTTGCATTGCCAGAACCAAGTTTGTTAAGTGCTGAAACGCCGTTTTCTGACATTTCAGGCTCTAACTTCAAAAATCATGCAAAACACTTCTAACACCTTCAGATATGTTTCTCTGTGTTGAAAAATAGGTTTTATTCATGCACAGACTGCAATTTTAATTTTTGGCCGAGTTTCAGCTTGCATTGCCTGAACCGAGTTTGTTATGTGCTGAAACGCCGTTTTCTGACATTTCAGGCTCTAACTTCAAAAATCATGCAAAACACTTCTAACAACTTCAGATATGTTTCTCTGTGTTGAAAAATAGGTTTTATTCATGCACAGACTGCAATTTTAATTTTGGGCCGAGTTTCAGCTTGCATTGCCTGAACCAAGTTTGTTATGTGCTAAAACGTCGTTTTCTGACATTTCAGGCTCTAACTTCAAAAATCATGCAAAACACTTCTAACACCTTCAGATATGTTTCTCTTTGTTGCAAAATATGTTTTATTCATGCACAGACTGCAATTTTAATTTTTGGCCGAGTTTCAGCTTGCATTGCCTGAAACAAGTTTGTTATGTGCTAAAACACCGTTTTCTGACATTTCAGGCTCTAACTTCAAAAATCATGCAAAACACTTCTAACACCTTCAGATATGTTTCTCTGTGTTGCAAAATAGGTTTTATTCATGCACAGACTGCAATTTTAATTTTTGGCCGAGTTTCAGCTTGCATTACCAGAACCAAGTTTGTTATGTGCTGAAACGCTGTTTTCTGACATTTCAGGCTCTAACTTCAAAAATCATGCAAAACACTTCTAACACCTTCAGATATGTTTCTCTGTGTTGCAAAATAGGTTTTATTCATGCACAGACTGCAATTTAAATTTTTGGCCGAGTTTCAGCTTGCATTGCCTGAACCGAGTTTGTTATGTGCTGAAACGCCGTTTTCTGACATTTCAGGCTCTAACTTCAAAAATCATGCAAAACACTTCTAACACCTTCAGATATGTTTCTCTGTGTTGCAAAATAGGTTTTATTCATGCACAGACTGCAATTTTAATTTTGGACCGAGTTTCAGCTTGCATTGCCAGAACCAAGTTTGTTATGTGCTGAAAAGCCTTTTTCTGACATTTCAGGCTCTAACTTCAAAAATCATGCAAAACACTTCTAACACCTTCAGATATGTTTCTCTGTGTTGCAAAATAGGTTTTATTCATGCACAGACTGCAATTTTAATTTTGGACCGAGTTTCAGCTTGCATTGCCAGAACCAAGTTTGTTATGTGCTGAAACGCCGTTTTCTGACATTTCAGGCTCTAACTTCAAAAATCATGCAAAACACTTCTAACACCTTCAGATATGTTTCTCTGTGTTGAAAAATAGGTTTTATTCATGCACAGACTGCAATTTTAATTTTTGGCCGAGTTTCAGCTTGCATTGCCTGAACCGAGTTTGTTATGTGCTGAAACGCCGTTTTCTGACATTTCAGGCTCTAACTTCAAAAATCATGCAAAACACTTCTAACACCTTCAGATATGTTTCTCTGTGTTGCAAAATAGGTTTTATTCATGCACAGACTGCAATTTTAATTTTGGGCCGAGTTTCAGCTTGCATTGCCTGAACCAAGTCTGTTATGTGCTGAAACGCTGTTTTCTGACATTTCAGGCTCTAACTTCAAAAATCATGCAAAACACTTCTAACACCTTCAGATATGATTCTCTGTGTTGCAAAATAGGTTTTATTCATGCACAGACTGCAATTTTAATTTTTGGCCGAGTTTCAGCTTTTATTACCAGAACCAAGTTTGTTATGTGCTGAAACGCTGTTTTCTGACATTTCAGGCTCTAACTTCAAAAATCATGCAAAACACTTCTAACACCTTCAGATATGTTTCTCTGTGTTGAAAAATAGGTTTTATTCATGCACAGACTGCAATTTTAATTTTTGGCCGAGTTTCAGCTTGCATTGCCTGAACCGAGTTTGTTATGTGCTGAAACGCCGTTTTCTGACATTTCAGGCTCTAACTTCAAAAATCATGCAAAACACTTCTAACACCTTCAGATATGTTTCTCTGTGTTGCAAAATAGGTTTTATACATGCACAGACTGCAATTTTAATTTTTGGCCGAGTTTCAGCTTGCATTGCCAGAACCAAGTTTGTTAAGTGCTGAAACGCCGTTTTCTGACATTTCAGGCTCTAACTTCAAAAATCATGCAAAACACTTCTAACACCTTCAGATATGTTTCTCTGTGTTGCAAAATAGGTTTTATTCATGCACAGACTGCAATTTTAATTTTGGGCCGAGTTTCAGCTTGCATTGCCTGAACCAAGTTTGTTATGTGCTGAAAAGCCTTTTTCTGACATTTCAGGCTCTAGCTTCAAAAATCATGCAAAACACTTCTAACACCTTCAGATTTGTTTCTCTGTGTTGCAAAATAGGTTTTATTCATGCACAGACTGCAATTTTAATTTTGGACCGAGTTTCAGCTTGCATTGCCAGAACCAAGTTTGTTATGTGCTGAAACGCCGTTTTCTGACATTTCAGGCTCTAACTTCAAAAATCATGCAAAACACTTCTAACACCTTCAGATATGTTTCTCTGCGTTGAAAAATAGGTTTTATTCATGCACAGACTGCAATTTTAAATTTTGGCCGAGTTTCAGCTTGCATTACCAGAACCAAGTTTGTTATGTGCTGAAAAGCCTTTTTCTGACATTTCAGGCTCTAACTTCAAAAATCATGCAAAACACTTCTAACACCTTCAGATATGTTTCTCTGTGTTGCAAAATAGGTTTTATTCATGCACAGACTGCAATTTTAATTTTGGACCGAGTTTCAGCTTGCATTGCCAGAACCAAGTTTGTTAAGTGCTGAAACGCTGTTTTCTGACATTTCAGGCTCTAACTTCAAAAATCATGCAAAACACTTCTAACACCTTCAGATATGTTTCTCTGTGTTGCAAAATAGGTTTTATTCATGCACAGACTGCAATTTTAATTTTTGGCCGAGTTTCAGCTTGCATTGCCTGAACCGAGTTTGTTATGTGCTGAAACGCCGTTTTCTGACATTTCAGGCTCTAACTTCAAAAATCATGCAAAACACTTCTAACACCTTCAGATATGTTTCTCTGTGTTGAAAAATAGGTTTTATTCATGCACAGACTGCAATTTTAATTTTTGGCCGAGTTTCAGCTTGCATTGCCTGAACCGAGTTTGTTATGTGCTGAAACGCCGTTTTCTGACATTTCAGGCTCTAACTTCAAAAATCATGCAAAACACTTCTAACAACTTCAGATATGTTTCTCTGTGTTGAAAAATAGGTTTTATTCATGCACAGACTGCAATTTTAATTTTTGGCCGAGTTTCAGCTTGCATTGCCTGAACCAAGTCTGTTATGTGCTGAAACGCTGTTTTCTGACATTTCAGGCTCTAACTTCAAAAATCATGCAAAACACTTCTAACACCTTCAGATATGTTTCTCTGTGTTGAAAAATAGGTTTTATTCATGCACAGACTGCAATTTTAATTTTTGGCCGAGTTTCAGCTTGCATTGCCTGAACCGAGTTTGTTATGTGCTGAAACGCCGTTTTCTG
>NW_027394276.1:21454133-21473953 GCF_049309525.1 Garra rufa | reverse complement strand
GTTGCTAGGGTGTTGTGGTTGGTTGCTAGGGTCTTGTGGTATTCGGTGTTGTGATTGGTTGCTAGGGTGTTGTGGTTGGTGTCTATGGTGTTTGGTGTTGTGGTTGGTTGCTAGGGTGTTGTGGTTGGTGTCTGTGGTGTTCGGTGTTGTGGTTAGTTGCTAGGGTGTTGTGTTTGGTGTCTGTGGTGTTCGGTGTTGTGGTTGGTTGCTAGGGTGTTGTGGTTGGTGTTTGTGGTGTTTGGTGTTGTGGTTGGTTGCTAGGGTGTTGTGGTATTCGGTGTTGTGGTTGGTTGCTAGGGTGTTGTGGTTGGTGTCTATGGTGTTTGGTGTTGTGTTTGGTTGCAAGGGGGTTGTGGTTGATGTTTGTGGTGTTTGGTGTTGTGGTTGGTTGCTAGGGTGTTGTGTTTGGTGTCTGGTGTTCGGTGTTGTGGTTGGTTGCTATGGTGTTGTGGTTGGTGTCTGTGTTTTGGTTGGTTGCTAGGGTGTTGTGGTTGGTGTCTATGGTGTTTGGTGTTGTGGTTGGTTGCTAGGATGTTGTGGTTGGTGTCTGTGGTGTTCAGTGTTGTGGTTGGTTGCTAGGGTGTTGTGGTTGGTGTCTGTGGTGTTCGGTGTTGTGGTTGGTTGCTAGGGTGTTGTTGCTAGAGTATATACACTAATTTGCATCTAAACATTGGATAAACCCTGTTTAAAATCTCTACTAATTTCCACTAGTCTGAATGAACACAATAAAGCAAAACAGACCTCAGTCTGACCAGTGCATGTGCATTTTATCTGTAACAACCACAAATAACATAAAATAGCATAGAGTATCAGACTATATTAACAAATGCAATAATATCACCCATTTACAGTCACTCCTTCCTCTTGACTTTTTCCTTCTCGCAGCAGTACTTGAGGAAAAATGACCTTCGTGAGAGACAAATCAAGCGTTTGGCACGACAGATATAAACAGTTTATCCAGGATTTGTGCTGACTTATTTATTTTCACTATGATCTCATAACAATCCTGCCGGAATTATAATTATGCAACCAAACAGCGAGACGCATAAGACTCGTCTGAGAGGCGCGTGTGCAAACCTTCAGGAGTGCAACAGGAAACCTATAAAAGTTATTACAGTCATTCATCGTTTATCAATCAGGCAAGACAATAAACACGCAAACAATACGGTTTCCCGACTGGAACAGTCAAATTAACAGCTTTTATGGCTTTCCTGAAAAATGCAGTGGCATACGGACTCATACGTATAACAATAGTTTATGATGATGATAATTCACTCAAGCTCAATACTGTGACCTTCAGTTTGCCTCACACTTTCGATTATTTCTTCAGTTTTATTTGCATGTCCTCTAAGGGCGACCCTAGCGTGCATCTGTGTACACACTTCCACACACTTCCACTCAGTAGCTGCTGTAAACAGACATCCTGTCTCAGATAGGCTGAAGGGTTTGTTATGTTTGAGTCGGGTTCAGAGAGTTACTCAACACAGCTCTGGAGACGAGATCTGAGCGCCAGCCAAAAACAACATTGGCTCATGCATAGAGATGCCCGCTGCATTGTCCTTCCAGACCACCAGAATCTGGCCAAAATCTCACAATAACACTGCGATTTGGACGCCTTGACTCGTTCTCATGCCTTAGTTGAAGGAATTATTATGTACACACGATCTTGTGTAATAGTCACTGTATAATATGTGAACCTGGAACACAAAACCTTAAGTAGCATGGGTATATTTGTAGCAATAGCCAACAATAAATAAAATTTTTGATTAGTAATATGCATTGCTAAGGACTTCATTTAAACAACTTTAAAGTCAACTTTCTCAATATTTTGATTTGTTTGCACTCTCAGATTCCAGATTTTCAAATAGTTGTATCTCGGCCAAATATTGTCCTATCCTAACAAACCACACATCACTGGAAAGCTTTCAGATGATGTATAAATCTCAATTTAAAAAAATTGACACTTATGACTGGTTTTGTGGTCCAGAGTCAGGATTTTAAGGATTTTTTTTTTTAAATGAAGTTTACAAAAGGTTTTTTTTTTTTTTTCACAGCGACGTAGTAGACAAACCATTTGTGACTAAATAAATGAATAAATAAGCTTTCCATTGATAATTCTAATAATAAATCAGTATATTAGAATGATTTCTGAAGGATCATGTGACACTTAAGACTAGAGTAACAGCTGATAAAAATGCAGCTTTGCATCACAGAAATAAATTCTATTTTTATGTATATTCAAATAAAAAAATATAGTTTGAATTGCAATAATATTTCATAATTTTTCTGTATTGTTGATCACATAAATAGAACTTTGATGAGCATAAGAGACTTTTTAAAAAACATTACAAGTCTTACTGATCACAAATAAAATAAAATAAAATAGAAAAAAATACAAATAGCTTGCTTGTCAAAGCATCTTTTCTCCCCCAAATTTGTTTTTGCTAACATAACATTTTGTTTAGACATAACTAAAAAACGTATAAAGATGATAAAGATAATAAAGATAATATAAGCTTTTTGAATAAATAAGCTTTCCATTGATAATTCTAATAATAAATCAGTATATTAGAATGATTTCTGAAGGATCATGTGACACTTAAGACTGGAGTAACAGCTCATGAAAATGCAGCTTTGCATCACAGAAATAAATTCTATTTTTATGTATATTAAAATAAAAAACTTATTTTGAATTGCAATAATGTTTCATAATTTTTCTGTATTTTTGATCACATAAATAGAACTTTGATGAGCAAGAGACTTTTTAAAAAACATTACTGATCACAAATAAAATAAAATAAAATACAATAAAATAAAATAAAATAGAAAAAAATACAAATAGCTTGCTTGTCAAAGCAACATTTCTTCTCCAAATTTGTTTTTGCTATAACATAACATTTTGTTTGGACAGAAAAACGTATAAAAATGATAAAGAAAATATAAGCTTTTTGAATAAATAAGCTTTCCATTGATAATTCTAATAATAAATCAGTATATTAGAATGAATCATATGACATCTAAGACTAGAGTAACATCTGATGAAAATGCAGCTTTGCATCACAGAAATAAATTATATTTTAATGTATATTAAAATAAAAAAAACTGTTTTTGAATTGCAATAATATTTTCAGTATTTTTGATCCGTTTGATGAGCATAAGAGACTTCTTTAAAAAACATTAAGTCTTTTGAGCGGCAGTGTATATAAACACAACATGAGCGTTCAAATGTAGTCAAGTTAAATCAGACACATTAAATCCTATTTTCTGACATCCTAGGTAGCCTGACTCAACTTTTTTGTTTGCATGCAATTCTTCGTGGAATTGCTCGTTTTTTCTTTTTTTTTTCATGCATGGCCAATAGATGCACCGCAGCATTGTCAGCGCTGACATATTCACCTCATGCACAATGAGAATAGTTCACTCTAAAAATATCATTCTCATTAGATCAGCACATAACTCAAACCGGCGACTTCTGAAAGGACTGGGGAAAAAAAAAGCCTGCGCTGGTACAATCTCAGCCAACTTTGCTATTTACACAACAGTAGCGTGCCTGCAGTGATTGTTTTGATAAATGGGTGACCGTCCACCGTCCCTCCACCCCCTCCGACTGACCCCTGGCACAGCGAGAGCAAACACAGTCTGCACGCGATCATTAACCCTCGCGGTGTTCAGGGTCCGAGTGCACTCTGTGTGTGATTAACTGCTGAACAATGGCCTTTCCAGTTAACTTTACCTGATGCAACCTCTTTTTATTAATGTTAGCAATTGGTTTTGTTTTAGTATTATGCTGCACATGCAAAAATGTTGTACTAACATGGTATAGCTGAAGTCCATGAGTCAATATTTAGACGGCAGGTAAGCATACTGATAATAATAAAACAAATGTAATTTCTACATTAAATAATTGAGTTCAGGCAACAATAAAAAAAGAGTAAATTCAACATTAGTACTCAATTTAAGCTTGTAGAATTTACAATTTGAAATTGTTTGTTTTAAAAAAGGTTGTTAAAGTAACTATTAAAGTCATGATCCCATTGTTCCCATCATGCATTTGTGCATGAATAATTAATGTTACATTTTTTGCTGTTTTCGAAATGTATTTATACTGTTTTATGGTTGCTTTTGTTGTGATGTTAAGTAACTTGCTGTTTTGTAACATCTAGAGTACATTTTCTACTCAAAATGACCCATTCATATTTAAAAACTATTCACTGATTGTTACATTGTTTCAGTAAAGTTTACAAAACCGTGGCTAAGTGAATTGTATTTGAGGACTGCAGAGTAAACTTAAAATAATTAAGTAGAAATGACTCATCAAACTCTAACTTCATGTTAAATTTACTTATTTCCTTTGCTAAGTTTACTTAAATTAGTTAAGTAGATTTTACTTAATTCAATACTTAAAAATGTGCATGCAAAAACGTGCCAAATAAAAATTAAGTAAATTTGCTTTTTTTTTTTCTTTTCAGTGCATGCTACAAAAATTCTGAAAAAACTCCCCGGATGTGAGCTAAACCTGGCATAAAATATTAATGACAATATTAATAGTTTGTTAGGATAGGACAATATTTGGCCGAGATGCAACTATTTGAAAATCTTAGGGTGCAAGAAAAATCTAAATGTTGAGAAAATCGACTTTTAAGTTGATCAAATGAAGTTCTTAGCAATGCATATTACTAATAAAAAAATTAAGTTTTAATATTTATGGTAGAAAATTTACAAAATATCTCCATGGAACATGATCTTAATATCCTAACAATTTTTTTTGCAAAAAAAAAATCGATCATTTTGACCCATACAGTACATTTTTATATTATTTAAAGCAACACTAAAGAGTTTTTTTTACCTTAAAATAATGTTTCCGAACTCGTGTCAGTGGTTCATCAACTCATAACAGGGTGAAACGGCACTTTCGTATTCGCTTTGCGACCCTCTATCGGCTAGAACAGAACTATGTAAGTTTGGGTCGTCGGGTAGCGGTTTTGTAGTTCAAATGAGACTACAAATGCGACTTGCTTTACAGAAAAAAAAAAAAAAAATAGCAAACAATGTCATTATTATGTTTTATTTCGTTTTCATACTTTCATAAAGTCATGCAACATACTCTACCTTGTCACTGGACATCGTTATTTCCAAAGCCGGTCCTGGATAGCCTCCAAACAAATAACGTGCATGTGACGCGACTGTAGGCTAAATTATTAACGACAGCGGTAATGGACAATTCCGCTTCCAACCTGTAGAGGGAGTGTTGTTTTTGTGTTGCTTTTTAAATTGCAAGGTTTAGTTTTGGGATCTATAGTGAATAGCCATTAATAGTGGACACTTATATATTTTTAGTTACAAGCATTGCAGGGTTGTTACAGTTAACTAAAACGAAAAAAAATTTTTTTTTTAAAATACAGCTAGCCTGCTTGTCAAAGCAAAATTTCTCCTCCAAATTTGTTTTCATTAACATAACATTTTGTTTAGACATAATAAAATGACAAAGAAAATCTAAAACTTTAACTAAAATTAAAAATAAATTGAAAACAGAACATATAAAACTATTCAAAATATAAATAAATACTAAAATAGTATCTTAATAATACTTAAATATCACTTTTTTTATTCATATTTTTTGTTTAATTATTTAGTATGCTTTTTTTATACGAGCTTATATTAACCGAGAGACTTTGGATTTATTTATTTATTTTTACACTTTTACCTTTTGCAAATTATTTTATCACATCAGGGGACTGATTCAGATTTTTTTTTTTTTATTAAAAAAAAAATTAATTAATTAATTAATTAAAACTTTTTGAGATCACATCAAAAGCTTACTCTGTTCTCCTGATACCAGAGTTAATACACATTAATTAACTTCTACTGGAAAGAGTTGAGATTTGATTTTTGTAAGAGGAATATTCATTTATTTATATGCATTTGTCTATATTTATTTGTTTATTTAATTTATTATTTTGTTATTTTTTTTATTTTATCTAATTTTGTTTAGTTTTTTCTTGACTATATTCAAATGTCTTTCGGGTGGGAGTGTTTTGATTGGGTTTATATTGAGACGATCTGTAATTTCTTATTTTTCACTGAAGTACATTATGTATGGTCTTGTTAAAATACGAATGAATATTTTTTTATTAATTAAATAAATAATTACCATTTTATGTAAAAAAAAAAATATATATATATATAATATATATATATACATATACATACATGTTCCTATTACTTTTTACTAGATAATTAAATATTTATAGGCTCAGGAGACATAGCTATTAAAAAAACACTAATAAAAAACTACCCCAAAAAAATCTGAAAAAAAAAAAAAAAAAAAAACCCACATAAAACTATTCAAAATAAGAAAAAACTATAATAGTATCTCAATAATACTTAAATATCACTTTTATAAATTTATTTAATTTATAATTTTTTGTGTTTATTTTTTTAGCATGCAGTTTTTATATGAGCTCATATTAAGAGACTATGGATTTTTATATTTATTTATTTATTTATTTTTGCACTTTCACCTTTTACTAATTATTTAATCATGTCAAAGTAATACTTAAATATCACTTTTTTATTCGTCAATATTTTTTTTTTTTTACATTTAATTATTCAGCATGCATTTTATATACAGTATGAGCTCAAATTAACTGGGAGACTATGGATTTTTATATGGATTTATTTATTTATTTTTGCACTTAAATAATAATTGTATCACACCACAAGACTGATTCAGTCAGCTGCAAAATAAAAAAAAATAAAAATAAAAACAAAAATTCATTATAAAAATACAGAAATGTTCCTATTACTGTTACTGTTTATTTAAATCCTTCTAGGCTTGGCAGTAGTGTGTGATGTGCCCTGATTAGAGGTAGGTGTGTGTGTGTGTGTGTGTGTGTACCTGGTATTTATCACGTTGTGGGGACCAAATGTCCCCACAAGGATAGTAATACCAGTAGATTTTGACCTTGTGGGGACATTTCTTAGGTCCCCATGAGAAAACAGGCTTATAAATCATGCACAATGAGTTTTTTTGAGTAAGTAAAAGTGTGCACAATCTCCTGTGAGGGCTAGGTTTAGGTGTAGGGTAGGTGTAGGGCCATAGAAAGTACGGTTTGTACAGTATAAAAACCATTACGCCTATGGAATGTCCCCATAAAACATGTAAACCCAACATGTGTGTGTGTGTGTGTGTGTGTGTGTGTGTGTGTGTGTGTGTGTGTGTGTGTGTGTGTGTGTGTGTGTGTGTGTGTGTGTGTGTGAATCCGTTGCGTGTCAAGCAGTCACATATCTGCTTTCCCTTCAGTGCATGCATGTTTTCTCGGTGTTTTTGTCTGAGTCAGCACAAGCCGTGCCGCTGCGTGAGGTGACACTCAGATTGATGGCTGATTCGTTCTTCCGCACGCAACTATTGTTGTCCCTCTTAGATCCGCGTTCACGCGCTCGCCGAACCTCCAGAGAACGGAAAGTGATATACAATTGCTTTCTAAGCCTCGGGGACGCGCTTGCGTGAGGCCCTGCGCTTTGATGTTCGCCGCTCACCTTCATTCTCACGCTCGCGCAGATCACGCGTGGCGTGCCACCGATCGGGTCGTGACAGAAATATGAATGAAGTTTATTGATCCCCGCGGGGATGAGCTCATTCATGCTGAAGCTGAGCTACTACATCCTGATGTTTCTGATCAATTACTGTCGTGTTTGTGGATGATCGCGTCACCCAATTAAATAAAAGCAGCAGTTAATTACAGCGACCTACAAAAATTAGGTGTAAACAATAGACAGACGGCATTTTTAATTAACGCGGTTGTGTAAAATAGATTACAGCACAACATTCAAAAGTGTTTTAGAAAGTTTTGTATTCTTGTGTAAGCTGAACATGCTTTACTTCTATAGAAACCCGTTTCCGCCCCTCAAAAAAATAAATAAATAAAAAAGGTATTGCGACTTTTTATCTCACAATTCTGACTTTTTTCTCAGAATTGTAAGAAATAAACTCACATTTGCGAATTTAAAAGTCAGAATTGTAAGATATAAACTTTCAATTCTGAAAATAAAAGTCAGTATTGAAAAATATAAACACGCAATTCTGACTCTTTCTCGCAATTGTGAGTTTACATCTCAAAATTCTGACTCAATAACTCACAATTGTGAGTTTATATCGCGCAATTGCGACTTTCTCACAGTTGTGACTTATCTCACAATTCTGACTTTTTTCCTAACAATTGCAAGCTTATATCATATACTGACTTTATTTCTAAGAATTGTGAGTTTATATTTTGCAATTCTGACTTTATAACTCACAGTTGTGACTTTTTTTCTCACAATTGCAAGTTTATATCACGCAATACTGACTTTTTTCCTCACTATTGTGAGTTTATATCATGCAATACTGACTTTATTTCTCAGAATTGTTTATATCCCACAATTCTGACTTTTTAACTCGCAATTGCGACTTTTTATCTTACAATTGACTTTTTTCCTCACAATTACAAGTTTATATCACGCAATACTGACTTTATTTCTCAGAATTTTGAGTTTATATCTCATAATTCTGACTTTTTTACTCACAATTGCGACTTTTTAACTCGAAATTGCGACTTTTTATCTTACAATTGCAACTTTTTAACTCACAATTCTGACTTTTTTTCTCACAGTTGCAAGTTTATATCACGCAATACTGACTTTATTTCTCAGAATTTTGAGTTTATATCTCATAATTCTGACTTTTTTACTCACAATTGTGACTTTTTATCCCACAATTCTGACTTTTTTTCTCACAGTTGCAAGTTTATATCACGCAATACTGACTTTATTTCTCAGAATTGTGAGTTTATATCTTGCAATTCTGACTTTTTAACTCACAATTGCGACTTTTTAACTCGAAATTGCGACTTTTTATCTTACAATTGTGACTTTTTAACTCAAAATTCTGACTTTTTTTCTCACAGTTGCAAGTTTATATCACGCAATACTGACTTTATTTCTCAGAATTGTGAGTTTATATCTTGCAATTCTGACTTTTTAACTCACAATTGCGACTTTTTAACTCGAAATTGCGACTTTTTATCTTACAATTGCGACTTTTTAACTCACAATTCTGACTTTTTAACTCAAAATTCTGACTTTTTTTCTCACAGTTGCAAGTTTATATCACGCAATACTGACTTTATTTCTCAGAATTGTGAGTTTATATCTTGCAATTCTGACTTTTTAACTCACAATTGCGACTTTTTAACTCGAAATTGCGACTTTTTATCTTACAATTGTGACTTTTTAACTCAAAATTCTGACTTTTTTTCTCACAGTTGCAAGTTTATATCACGCAATACTGACTTTATTTCTCAGAATTGTGAGTTTATATCTTGCAATTCTGACTTTTTAACTCACAATTGCGACTTTTTAACTCGAAATTGCGACTTTTTATCTTACAATTGCGACTTTTTAACTCACAATTCTGACTTTTTAACTCACAATTGCGACTTTTTAACTCGAAATTGCGACTTTTTATCTTACAATTGTGACTTTTTAACTCAAAATTCTGACTTTTTTTCTCACAGTTGCAAGTTTATATCACGCAATACTGACTTTATTTCTCAGAATTGTGAGTTTATATCTTGCAATTCTGACTTTTTAACTCACAATTGCGACTTTTTAACTCGAAATTGCGAATTTTTATCTTACAATTGCGACTTTTTAACTCACAATTCTGACTTTTTAACTCACAATTCTGACTTTTTAACTCGAAATTGCGACTTTTTATCTTACAATTGCGACTTTTTAACTCACAATTGCGACTTTTTAACTCAATTGTGACTTTTTAACTCGAAATTGCGACTTTTTATCTTACAATTGCCACTTTTTAACTCACAATTGCAACTTTTTAACTCACAATTCTGACTTTTTTCCTCACAATTGCAAGTTTATATAATTTTATAACTCACAATTGTGAGTTTATATTTTACAATTCTGAGAACAAAAGTAAGAATTGTGAGATAGAGTTGCAATAACTTTTTTTTATTCAGTTTTGTAACAGGCTTCCATAGTACTTCAGCTTCTCACAGCCTTGTTTTCATTCCTGTCTCAAATATAGATATGGCGGTGCGTCTAAAATTGCATTGGCCTATACTGTCTGAGTAGGTACTGCTTTTGAATTTAAACTTATGGTGCATTCAAGTCATGTTGGGAAAATGTAATTTATTAGATAAATTCCACTATAAAGTCTTTGTATTGTCAATATGGTACAAGATTATCCTATTTAAATCAATGTAATATACGAGTCAGGTCAAAAATAATCTAAAAGTAGTCTGATTATATATCCTAAAATAAGTAATGTTTTACATTAACTGATTACGTTACTAACTACAGCTGTTGTCATGTAATTTGCAATCAGTAACGGATTACAATGTGTCTAATCTACCCAGCTCTGCATACCTATATACATTTTGCAAAGTTGTATATAAGCCAGAAGTATTAAGTAATTGTGCAATTGTGCTTTCCTGACATGGAAGTGTTATGTAAATAAGAAAAAAACAATTCAAGGAAATATTTACAGTGAATATATCATTTACTAGAAATCACCCTTAGTGAGTTCAGTGTCTAATGATTTATAAAATCCTCATCCGGTGTGTCAGAGATCATTTCAGGACAGTGCATTTCTGTTTTTCTCTTTCTGTGTACTCTATCATGCTTTACTGAAGGTGTTGGTCATTTAATCAAGAGTACAAAATCATATAACATAGATAACACACACAGCCCTCCAGAACTTATCTGGAAAGCATTGAAATTCATTTGACAAGCAATAGTGGAACCCTTGCATTTCATTGCATTAATGTGCATTAATATATATATATAATGCACATTAATGGAAATACAATTCATATTTCTGCTTTTTGTATTCATTTTACATTCAAAATAAAAATATATACAATGTTGGCTGTAACACATTACTAGTAACATTGGATATATTATCACATTACTTTTTCAGGTACCTATTAAAGTAACACATTACTTCAAAATTTGCAAGAAATATCTAGTTTCTTTTTTAAATAAGTAACGGAAGTTACTCTGTTTTACGGAAGTCCTAAGAGGCCATGTAGTGTTATTTTTTTCTTCTGGTTTTGTCGTGATCACGACATATTTTTGTCGTGATCTCGACATAACAGAAGAAAAAAATAACACTACATGGCCTCTTAGGACTTCCGTACTGTTTTCCCATTTATTAACTAGCTCTCCTGTCTCATTTAATGCGAAATCATTAGTAAATCCAGAGGAACTTTATTCATCCTGACGATTATTAATTTTTATTTTTGGTGTGAAAAAACCTTTAAAGTTGCAAAAAAAAAAAAAAAAAAAAACTTTAGTTTTTTTTTTGTTATTGAAAATAAGTAAGCAAACCCAACTCAGCCCAGGTGACAGAAAGTAACACAAAAGTAACAACACATTACTTTACATAAAAAGTAATTAAGCTACTCAAACAGTTACTTTTTATGATGTAACACAATATTGTAATGCATTCCTTTCAGAAGTACATTTATCCAAAACTATATATATACACACACACACACACACACACACACACACACACACACTACTGCTAAAAAGTTTGGGATCAGTAAGATTGTTAGTCTCTTCAGGGCTGTGTTCACTTGATCAAAAATACAGAAAGAAACAGTAATGTTGCAAAATGTTATTACAATATAAAATAATGGTTTTTATTTTATTATACTTTAAAATATAATTTATTCCTGTGATGCAAAGCTGAATTTTCATCAGCTGTTACTCCAGTCTTAAGTGTCACATGATCCTTCAGAAATCATTCTAATATAATGATTTATTATTAGAATTATCAATGTTGGAAACAGTTGTGCTGCCAACTATTTTTTTTTTTTTTTGGAACCTGTAATTCTTTTTTCAGGATCATTTGATGAATAACACGTTAAAAAGAACAGCATTTATTCAAAATATAAATCTTTTCTAACAATGTAAATCTACACTATCACTTTTTATTAATTTAACACATCCTTGCTAAATAAAAGTATTAATTTCTTACAAAAAAAAATGAAAGAATAAAAATGTACTGACCCCAGACTTTTGAACAGTAGTGTATATTGTTAGAAAACCTTTCTGTTTTACATAAATGCTGTTCTTTTTACGTTTTTTTGATCAAAAAAATCCTGAAGAAAAAGTATTACAGGTTCCAAAAAAATGAAGCAGCATGACACTGAAGACTAGACTAATGATGCCGGAAATTCAGCTTCGAATCACAGGAATAAATTACATTTTAAATTATATTCACATAGAAAACAGTTATTTTAAATTGAAACAATATTTCACAATATTACAGTTTTTTCTGTATTTTTGATCAAATTAATGCAGCCTTGATGAGCAGAAAAAATGTCTTTACAAACCATTAAAAATCTTACTGAGCGACAGTGTATATATAGATTTTGTAACAGTTCAGATGCAGTGTTGGTTAAAGTTACTTTTAAAAGTAATGCATTACAATATTGAAGAAGTAACCAATTTACGTTACTTAGTTACTTTTTATGGAAAGTAATGCGTTGCGTTACTTTTGCGTTACTTTTTAAATCTGGGCAGGGCTTTCTTGTTTGTTTTTAATATAAAAAGTTGTATTTTTGTCAAATGTAAAAGCATTTTTACACTAAAAGCCTCAGGTTTAGAGAAGAGTAAATTGACGTCTGTACAGTAGACCGCAGAGGAAAAAATGTCAACTCTTTAGCAATAAAAAAAAAAGAAGGAAACAAATGTTAGATTGTCTTGAGTAATTTTTGCTTATTAGTATGGATGAATTGGATCATCGAAGGTAGGCAGCAAAGACATCGGTTAATAAAATGGGATTAAACACATAAAGGATATTTGTATTATTGAACATTTTTAATTATTGCAGGTTTGTGTTGAATTTCACTGTTTATTCATTTTGAAGAACACTGTATCTGTTTTTTAGTGAGTGAGATGAATTAATGCATGTTCACATTTATTCTAGAACTAAAGGAACATCTTACTCTTGATTTCTCTCATCATGGGGACAGGAGAGCTTTTAATCAATAAATGAGGGGAAAAAGTAACCGGTGTTACTAATTTGAAAAAGTGATGCATTACTTTACTAAATACTTACCTAAAGTAAGGTTTGAAGCATTGAATGATCATGTGACACTGAAGACTGCAGTTGATGCTGAAAATTCAGCTTTGTATCACAGGAATAAATTACATTTTAAAATATATTCCTATAGAAAACTGTTATTTTAAATTGAAATAATATTTCATAATATTAAAATTTTTTCTGTATTTTTAATAAAATGAATGCAGCCTCGATGAGCATAAGAAGTGTCTTTACAAACCCTTAAAAATCTTACTGAACGGCAATGTGTATATAAAGATATTGTAATATTTCAGTCGTACTCAACTGTTCAGAGCAGATGTGATGTTTGTTCGTTTTTGACGTGTCACAGTAATGTACATGACCTCTGACCTCCATGCCTTCCAGCCGGTGAGAAGCAGAAGGCCATCCTCAGGTGAAGTGTTTCAGAGAGTATGGATGAAGTTTCTTGACCTTTATCCGCTGTTAATCCTATTAAGACGGGCGGCTCAGGGCACACGCGAGGTCCACAGCCAGACACACCGACTCCTGCCTCAATCATCTGAGAGTGTGAGCCGATTTCTCCAGGAAACACAAGAACAGCTGCACTCAGCAGGACTTTCAGGACAAACACAGCTAACTTACAATGCATGAGCACTTTGAAAAGACTTATGAGGCCATTAGAAGTATACTAACGTGTTTTTGTGAATGCAAGTGTTTATATTTTGATGCAGTGATGATTTTGCAGATATATTGTCATGCACTAGGATGCAATTGTGTCTTTCAGGTAATTTGGAGGTGTGCAGTTACAGGTGCATCAGCTCTTCCTGCTCTGGATTGCGTGCCGGTATGTCGTTTACTCTTGCTGTACTTCAAACATGACACTTCAAAACCTCTCGCTCCATTCAGGACTGCTCCTGCCCACAAAGACACAAACATGACACTGATGGGTGGGCGGCCCTCGCAGTGAACCCTGCAGGTAAGAGCTGGACCCGTTCACACACTCGTGCACGCACATGAACACAGTGTAAATACTGCATGACATCTGTAAAGAGAAATTGATTCGGGTTACATAATCTTGGACATATTTTTAATTTAAAAAAAATAGGCTGAAGAATGTCAACAACACACACACCCTGATATATAACTATCTTACAGTATGAATGCATTCATATGACATTAAAAATGATTAAATCTAAAGAATTTTCCAGAATATATATATATATATATATATACACACACACACACACACACACACACACACACACACTTGCATTCATACTGTAAGATTTTATGTATTTTATTACAAAAAAATTCAAATTACAAATTACATCATGAAAACTATAATGTTTTCCTAACTTTTTTGATTACTTTTAAAATAAAAAAAATTAAAAATGGAATTAAATTTAAATAAATTAATTTTAAAATTTTGTATTAATTTCAATTAATTTCTTTTTTATTATCAGACTTACCATTAAACATGCAATAATGATATAATCAGTTACTCAGCACTGTATGTATAAATATATATATATATTTATAGAGATGTAAATGTAGATGTAGATGTAGGTGTGTGTGTGTGTGTGTGTGTGTGTGTGTGTGTGTGTGTGTGTGTGTGTGTGTGTGTGTGTGTGTGTGCTGGTATTCATCACGTTGTGGGGACCAAATGTCCCCACAAGGATAGGAATACCAGTAAATTTTGACCTTGTTTCCATGAGGAAACAGGCTTATAAATCATGCACAATGAGTTTTTTTGAGGAAGTAAAAGTTTCTCCTGTGAGGGCTAGGTTTAGGTGTAGGGTAGGGTTAGGGCGATAGAAAATACGGTTTGTACAGTATAAAAACCATTACGCCTATGGAATGTCCCCATAAAACATGTAAACCCAACATGTGTGTGTGTGTGTGTGTGTGTGTGTGTGTGTGTGTGTGTGTACCCTTAATCTTTCTAAAGCAGATAAAATCTGTCTTCCTCAGGGTTCTTCTTCAAAATAACTCACACACACACACACACACACACACACACACACACACACACACACACACACATGTGTTCACATTAAAGGTGAGTGCGGCAGGTGCTGGAGTGTTGCGTGATGAAGCTTCACACTCATTTGACTTCTTTCATCTTCTCAGATTCCTTTAAGTTTTACTGCTGAAGGCTCTCTTAGTTTGTCCTTTGACACTGACATAGCGGCTCCAAACACACGCAAACCCTTCATGCTACATTACTGCCTAAGCATTCAGATCTATATGCTGTTTTGCCGAGTTCAGTCTCTGCTGTCATTTGTTTCTGAGTGAATCATAAAAATAAATAAGGTAATAAAATAAAATAAATAAGGTTTTCACAGCAAAAAAATATTCTTAAAATAACTTTTTTTTATACATTTGTGACCCTGGAGCACAAAACCAGTCATGCATTTTTTTAAATTAAGATCTGTACATCATCTTTCCATAAGCTTTCCATTTGTTAGGGTGCAAAAAATCCAAATATTGAGAAAAGCACCTTTTAAGTTGTGCAAATGAAGTTTTTAGCAATGCATATTACTTATCAAAAATTAAGTTTTAATATATTTATGGTAGAAAATGTACAAAATATACTAATGATTCTTTGGCATAAAAGAAAAATGTATAATTTTGACCTATACTATGTATTTTTGGCTATTTGTAAGACTGGTTTTGTGCTCCAGGGCCACATATGTGATCTAATAAAAAGTTATATATATATATTATGCGCACAAGTTTAGGTTCAGAAAGATTTTTAATGGTTTTTAAAGACATTCCTTATGCTTATCAAGGCTGTATTTATTTGATCAATAGTACAGAAAAAACTGTAATATTGTGAAATATTATTTTAAATTAAAAATAACTGTTTTCTGTGTGAATATATTTTAAAATGTAATTTATTCCTGTAATACAAAGCTGAATTTTCTGCATCATTACTCCATTTCATTTATTTCCCCCTAGGATTCCTTAACAAAAAAAAAGTAGAAAATAACAGTGTTTATTTAAAAGAAATGAATACTTTTATTCACCAAGATTGTGTTAAATTGATAAAAAAAGGATAGTAAAGACTTAAATAAATCAGAATATTATAATGATTTCTGAAGGATCATTTGACACTGAAGACTGGAGTAACGCTGCTGAAAATTCAGCTTTGCATCACAGGAATAAATTATATTTTAAAGTATATTAAAATAGAAAACCACTATTTTAAATTGCATTAACATTTCATAATATTACATTTTTTCCTGTATTTTTAATTTTAAAAATGCAGCCTTGTTGAGCAGACAAGTCTCCTTTAAAAAGCATTAAAAATATTACTGATCCCAATCTTTTAAGCGGCAATAAATATATATTATATTGTTTATTTATTTATTTATTTATTTTTTGCATTATCAAGCATTTTCTATTTGCATTTTGTTCAATAATTTTTAATAAGAGCATTTGCTCTTTAGGTAGAATTTTAGTTTTAAAAATCCTCACTGTTTGCATTTTAAATAAATTATCAAAACTTATCAAAATGTGTTCAAGAGCAATTACAAATCAAACCGGTAACACTTTACTTACACCCTTCAAATATAATGCAGCATAACATATTTTGCATGCATTAATTCTGCTTTATAATCCACTGTATGATCTCATGAATAATTATAAGCATGGTTATAATACATTATAATACTCATTGTTACACCTTTTCAATGCAACAATGCATTGAAACATGACAAACAAACCTTCAAATATTACATTATGAATACCTTTATAAAGCCTTTAAGTGTTACCAGAACTTTATATCATTTAAATACATGAATCAGTTCTTTTGATATAAATGCTTATGTTTTAGTTTGCATAACTTCGGCTCAATATGTTTATTTGTCCTGAAAGAGGAAGCACAGGTGCTCCACTAACACTAGATCTGTTGTTATATATTTCCTTAATACTAAATGGCACTTTTGGCGACATTTGCGCATGTAACGTGTGATTTCATCGTCCAGACTGGCCTCGGTCGCGCCGGTTGCCGTGATTCACGCGGAATGTGTGTCATATAGAAGCGTCGCAACTCCCAGTTCACACGCGAGGAACCGGATTACAGTCAGAGAGGCGAGTCACTCGCGGCTCTGGAGCGGGATTAAGCGGCTGAGTTTGCGTGGTGTCGAACTGACCGATCGCATGATTTACAAACACCAAAGATCCGGTTCATTCAGAGCGCAAAAATCCGCACCTTCGTGCTCAAGAAAGAGAGCCGCTGCCGCCTTTGCGTGACTAACCGAGCAGATTTAGGATTGTCCCGAAGAGCGAGCCCACCCCTGCCAGCGCTCTCACGCAACACACGAGACACCGGAGCTCTGCGTACTGCGCGCTGCGTACTGCGTGTTTCACATCTCACTCCCTACCAACATAGAGTTTCATAGTGCATGTGAACAAAATGTGACCTGGAGCACAAAACCAGTCATACATTTCTTGAAATTAAGATTTGTACATCATCTTTCCATAAGCTTTCCATTTGTTAGGGTGCAAAAAAATCCAAATATTGAGAAAAGCACCTTTTAAGTTGTGCAAATGAAATTCTTAGCAATGCATATTACTAATCAAAAATTAAGTTTTGACATATTTACGTAAGAAATGTTTGGCATGAAAGAAAAATTGTTTCCAGTTCAACTTTAGAGCACATTGTATTTGTGTTTGCATGTCGTAATATAGCATAATCATAAAAATAAATAAGGTTTTCGCAGCAAAAAATATTCTTAAAATAACTTTTTTTATACACTTGTGACCCTGGAGCACAAAACCAGTCATGCATTTTTTTGAAATTAAGATTTGTACATCTTTCGATAAGCTTTCCATTTGTTAGGGTGCAAAAAATCCAAATATTGAGAAAAGCACCTTTTAAGTTGTGCAAATGAAGTTTTTAGCAATGCATATTACTTATCAAAAATTAAGTTTTAATATATTTATGATAGGAAATGTACAAAATATACTAATGATTCTTTGGCATAAAAGAAAAATGTATAATTTTGTCCTATACTATGTATTTTTGGCTATTTGTAAGACTGGTTTTGTGCTCCAGGGCCACATATGTGATCTAATAAATAGTTTTGATGTTTTAATCATTGCCAGTAAATGCAGTGTAAACAATAAACATTTCAAACAGAATGTTATTTTTTAGACACTTATTTAAAAGGTAAAGAATCCAGTTCAAGTTTAGAGCACATATTTGTGTTTGCATGTCGGAATATAGCGTAATCACAAAAATAATGGTTCCAAATGAGGTTTTCGCAGGATAAAACATTCTTAGAATAGCCTTTTTTATACATTTGTGACTCTGGACCACAAAACTAGTATTAATTAGCATGGGTATGTTTGTAGAAATAGCCAAAAATGCATTTTATGGGTTTAAAATGTATGCCAAAAATCTGTAGGATATTAAGATCATGTTCCAAGAAGATATTTAGTGATTTCCTACCGTAAATATATCAAAACATATTTTTTGCATAATAATATGCATTGCTAAGAACTTAATTTAAATTCAGTATTTTTTTTTGCACCCTTATAGATTTCAGATTTTCAAATTAGTTGCATCAAATTAGTTGCCAAATATTGCCCAATCCTTACAAACCATACATCAGTGGAAAGCGTTTATACAAAAAATTGACCCTTATAACTGGTTTTGTGGTCTAGTGTCATATTTTAATAATCTAAAAGAATCTAAATAACTTTTTTCTACTATAAAGAAACATTTAAGCAATGTAAGGGTTCAGTGGATGTATAAAGGCTCTTTATCCATTAGTGCCAATAAAATAGTATATGCTACATTCTTGTCATTTTACTAATGCAGCCTAATATAAACACAAAAAAGGTACAAAAACTTAAAAGAACTTATTTACACCTAAAAGGTGCATATTGGTACCTTAAATGTACATATTAGTACCTAAGCTATCTGTATTAGCATATAAATGGTACTTATTAGTACATTTTGAGAGAGTACTGCTCAAGTGACCGCTTTTGTACCTTTTGTTTCTAAGAGTGCATCATTGGGAACAAAAATAGTAGTTATTATTATTATAATAGTTTGCCTATTATGTCAATAAAAACATGAAACAGGCCTAATTGTGACCCTGAACCACAAAACCTTAAATAAGTCTTATAGCACGGGTATATTTGTAACAATAGCCAAATATACATTGTATGGGTCAAAATTATTGATTTTTTAAGAATATGAAGTAAAAATCATGTTACATGAAGATATTTAGTAAATTTTCTAGCATGAATAAATCAAAATGTAATTACTGATTAGTGATATCCATTGCTAAGAACTTCATTTTAACAACTTTAAAGGTGATTTTCTCAATATTTAGACTTTTCTTGCACACTCAATTTTCAAATAGTTCAGCCAAAATATGGTCATATCCTAACCAAAAAAAAAGCTTATTTATTAAAAATTTAGATAATGTATAAATTTCAATTTAAAAAAATGGACCCTTATGACTAGTTTTGTGGTCCAGGATCGCAATTGCACCAAGTCCATGTTTCAAGCACATTAGAATTAGTTTTTGCACAATAAAAAATAAGCTCAATATAAAATAATACACTCTTGAAAATAAAGGTTCCATAATAGGGATTTCAGAGTGATAGAAAAAAAATTCAAACCAATTTTTTTCTTAAACTTAAAGAATTTTTTTGTGTGCAAATGTGTTTAGGTTTAGTGTGCAGATCTAGAATCTTCCTTTCT
>NW_027394276.1:21429973-21453633 GCF_049309525.1 Garra rufa | reverse complement strand
CTGGTCTTGTCTAGCTCTGCCTGAACTCTGTGTATTCCTGTTCAAGACAGTTCGGGTAGGTCAAAAATTTGAGGTTAAAAAGTATATAAATAGTAATTTTGTTTGGGAAATAACCAATTGTTTCGCTCGATAAGACCCTTTTTCCTTAGCTGGGATTGTTTAGAGCCCTTTGAAGCTGCATTTAAACTGCATTTTGGAAGTTCAAACTCGGGGGCACCATAGAAGTCCACTATATGGAGAGAAATAGATAATTTACTCAGCCCCTTGTCATCCAAGATATTCATGTCTTTCTTTCTTCAGTCTTCTCTCCATATAGTGGACTTCTATGGTGCCCCTGGGTTTGAACGTCCAAAATGCCGTTTCAAAGGGCTCTAAACAATTCTAGCCGAGGAAGAAGGGTCTTAATCTAGCAAAA
This sequence comes from Garra rufa, assembly GCF_049309525.1. NCBI lineage: Eukaryota > Metazoa > Chordata > Actinopteri > Cypriniformes > Cyprinidae > Garra > Garra rufa. The sequence continues at coordinate 21,453,218 of NW_027394276.1, read as the reverse complement.
ATTCAATTCAAATTCAAGAATTGAATTGGAATTTAGGAGTCATTCTCAATTCAATTCTGAATTGCGCACAAGCCTGCAAAGAAGATCAAACGTCCTTGTAGGACGATTTTGAAGGTGGCGGATGAGATGGTAGTTTTTCGACCCCGTTAACTGTCTTGAACAGGAATACACAGAGTTCACACAGAGCTACACAAGATGAGCCTTCGAGGCTAAAAGTATATAAATTGTAATTTTTTTGGGGAAAATAACCAATAGTTTTGCTAGATAAGACCCTTCTTCCTCGGCTTGGATCATTTAGAGCCCTTTGAAGCTGCATTTAAACTGCATTTTGGAAGTTCAAACTCTGGGGCACCATAGAAGTCCACTACATAGACAGAAACTCTGAAACAGATCATTTACTCAGGCCCTTGTCATCCAAGATGTTCATGTGTTTCTTTCTTCAGGCTTAAAGCAATTGTGTTTTTGGAGGAAAACATTTCAGGATTTCTCTCAGGATATAGTGGACTTCTATGGTGCCCCAGAGTTTGAACGTCCAAAATGCAGTTTAAATGCAGCTTCAAAGGGCTCTAAACAATCCCAGCCGAGGAAGAATGGTCTTATCTAGCGAAAAAATCAGTTATTTAAAAAAAAAAAAAAAGATATTTAGATTCTTTTTAACCTCAAATGCTGGTCTTGTCTAGCTCTGCCTGGACTCTATGTATTCCTGTTCAAGACAGTTCGGGTAGGTCAAAAATTTGAGGTTAAAAAGTATATAAATAGTAATTTTGTTTGGAAAATAACTAATTGTTTCGCTCGATAAGACCCTTTTTCCTTAGCTGGGATCATTTAGAGCCCTTTGAAGCTGCATTTAAACTGCATTTTGGAAGTTCAAACTCTGGGGCACCATAGAAGTCCATTATATGGAGAGAAACTCTGAAACAGATCATTTACTCAGCCACTTGTCATCCAAGATGTTCATGTCTTTCTTTCTTCAGTTTTAAAGAAATTGTGTTTTTGGAGGAAAACATTTCAGGATTTCTCTCCATATAGTGGACTTCTATGGTGCCCCTGAGTTTGAACGTCCAAAATGCAGTTTAAATGCAGCTTCAAAGGGCTCTAAACAATCCCAGCCGAGGAAGAATGGTCTTACCTAGCGAAAAAATCAGTTATTTAAAAAAAAAAAAAAAAAACATATTTTGATTCTTTTTAACCTCAAATGCTGGTCTTGTCTAGCTCTGCCTGGACTCTATGTATTCCTGTTCAAGACAGTTCGGGTAGGTCAAAAATTTGAGGTTAAAAAGTATATAAATAGTAATTTTGTTTGGGAAATAACCAATTGTTTCGCTCGATAAGACCCTTTTTCCTTAGCTTGGATTGTTTAGAGCCCTTTGAAGCTGCATTTAAACTGCATTTTGGAAGTTCAAACTCTGGGGCACCATAGAAGTCCACTATATGGAGAGAAATCCTGAAATGTTTTAGTCCAAAAACACAATTACTTTAAGCCTGAAGAAAGAAAGACATGAACATCTTGGATGACATGTTATTGACACAAAGGTCCAGATAAAGAGAGAACTTTATAAACCCCATTGTATACGTTTAAATCAAACAAAACATACTTTTTACTATTAGCCAGTTTGCGATATTCTCCGACCGTCATGGACTTCTTCTGGATGTTGTATTGTGTGAAGAGTCCCGATTGGCCGGTCACCACTTGCATGATGGGAGCGGGAATGACCATCTCTTCAATGGTTTCGTAGGAACGCCGCGGCTTCCACTCCTTTGGCGGAATAACCTAAAAAACAACGCATGAACTTTAATATATGTGTAAATCCATAGAAAACAAACACGTAAGTCTTGGTATTAAGAATATCTGAATAAAGGCAGACCTTTTTATTCAAGGTTAATTTATAAATTTATTGTTAATTCATGTTCATTCATGATACATTTATGTTAATTTATACAACTTGGACAGGTAAATTAGGATGTGTAGAAATTTGCATTAACTAAGATTATTAAATGGCATTAAAGTATTATGTATTGTAATTTTATGTGCATTCTTTAGTATTAATGATGAGCAAAGTTTGGAGAGGTTAGTTTTGATAAAGTTTATTTAACATTAAAAAAGCAAATATTGTTATTTACTGATATAAAAAAAATCATACAGAACTGTACACACAATGAAAACAAATAAGAAAATTGATCAATTGTGTGATTATTGGGATTACATTTAGATAAAAAGATATATGTACAAACAATATAATATAAACAAATAAGATTTATTTTGTTTTGATTATATTGCATTAATATTTCATTAAATTGAGTACTGAATTAAATGTAATTGTATATTACAATAATTTTTATTATTAAGATTAAAAACAAAACATTTTCCTTTATCATATAGGGTCATGTGGGCAAAACTTTTCACTCAATTATATACTTTAACATCAGTTAATGCACAGAAATATACTTGAAAGTACAACAAATAATATTTTTACTGCATTTACTAATCTAGGTTCATGCTAATTGCTTACATATACTAGTTTAACATTTCAAATTGTAAAATTAATTTTAGTTCAATATGAATGACCATGAATTAACAATGGCGCATTTATATTTTAACATTAACCTAGATTAACAAATACTTTCAAAAAGTGTTGTTTACTGTTATTCGTGATGATAAACGAAAGAATTTAACTTTACTTTTAAAAGCAAATCTTTTAAATTTAAACTCAACTTAAATCAAACTTCTAATTAGTTCAAATGTACATTTAAATCTAACTTAAATCAAACTTCTATTTAGTTGAGAATTTCTATTTAAATCTAACTTAAATCAAACTTCTATTTAGTTGAGAATTTCTATTTAAATCTAACTTAAATCAAACTTCCATTTCATTTAAAAATTAAATTTAAAATCCAACTTTAATCAAACTTCCATTTCACTTAATTTTAATCAAACTTCTATTTAGAATTTAAATTTAAGTCTAACTTAAATCAAACTTCCATTAATTTTAAAATTTAATTCTAACTTACATCAAACTTCTATTTAGTTGATTATTTTAATTTAAATCTAACTTAAATCAACCTCCCATTTAATGTGAAATTTAAATTTAAATCTAATTTAAATGAAACTTCCATTTATTTTAAAATTTAAATCTAACTTAAATCAAACTTCTACTTAGTTTAGAATTTTAATTTAAATCTAACTTAAATCAAACGTCTATTTTGTTTAAAATGTACATTTAAATCTAACTTAAATCAAACTTCCATTTAATTAAAATGTTTAATTAAACTTAAATCAAACTTCTATTTAGTTGAGAATTTCTATTTAAATCTTACTTAAATCAAACTTCCATTTCATTTAAAAATTTAATTTTAAAATCCAACTTTAATCAAACTTCCATTTCACTTAATTTTAATCCAACTTAAATCAAACTTCTATTTAGTTTTTAAACGTACATTGAAATCTAACTTAAATCAAACTTCTATTTAGTTTAGAATTTTAATTTAAATCTAACTTAACTCAAACTTCCATTTAATTAATAAAAAAAAATATTTAAAATCTAACTTAAATCAAACTTCCATTTAATTAAAAAAAATTAAAATCTGACTTAAAACAAACTTCTATTTAGTTTAGAATTTTAATTTAAATCTAACTTAACTCAAACTTCCATTTAATTAAAAAAATAATTTAAAATCTAACTTAAATCAAACTTCCATTTAATTAAAAAAATCTGACTTAAACTTCTTTTTAGTTTAAAATGTACATTTAAATCTAACTTAAATCAAACTTCTATTTAGTTTAGAATTTTAATTTAAATCTAACTTAACTCAAACTTCCATTTAATTAATAAAAAAAATTAAAAATCTAACTTAACTCAAACTTCCATTTAATTAAAAAAAAATTAAAATCTGACTTAAAACAAACTTCTATTTAGTTTAGAATTTTAATTTAAATCTAACTTAACTCAAACTTCCATTTAATTAATACAAAAAATTTAAAATCTAACTTAAATCAAACTTCCATTTAATTAAAAAAAATCTGACTTAAAACAAACTTCTTTTTAGTTTAAAATGTACTTTTAAATCTAACTTACTTGAAATTTGAAATTTAAACTCAACTTAAATCAAACTTCTATTTAGTTTTTAAATGTACATTGAAATCTAACTTAAATCAAACTTCCATTTAATTTGAAATTTAAATCTAATTTAAATCAAACTTCCATTTAATTAAAATTTTAATTAAACAAATCAAACTTCTATTTAGTTGATCATCAAACTTGCTTTTAAATTAAAATTAAAATTGAACTTCCATTCGATACCTTTGCCAAACCGGCACGATGAGCTCCTTGGGTCTCAATGTAGGCCACGTACTTCCCGAAGTCCTTGAATTCCTCCATTGTGGGTCTGAAGGTCATGATCTTGTAGGAGGAGTTGGCCGCTGGAGGAGGTCCCGGGGCCAGGGCCGGAGCCACAGCTGGTTCTGGAAACGGTGGTTCTGGAAACGGTGGTTCTGGTGTGAGTTCTGGTGCCGATGGTTCTTGCTTTATTTCTGAGTTCAGAGTTGGTTCTGCAGACGGTTCCAGGACTGGACCTGAAACCTGTTCTTGGCATGGCTGCGGCTCCGAATCCAGGGTGGGTTGGACAGGTGAATCTTGAGTGGCATCTGGTTGTGGAGCGACGTCTGGAGCCGGTTCAGGCTCAGGGTTCGGGTCTGGAGGTAAAGACGGGTCCATGACTGCAGGATGCTGCGGATGCAAATACAAAATATTACCAATCAATAACCACACCACTATTATAAAAAAACATCAGAGAAAAACTGCTGAGATGAACTAAAAATGCTGATCATAAATTTGCTATAAAGTATAAAAATAACTTTTTTTTTGTTATCGTCCCCCATAAATTAAAGTTGGTAGTTGAGGAAATATTTTTCTGTAAAACCCAAATCATTTAGGTTTTAATTTATTTGAATGCATATGAAAAAATAATGTCGTCAACAGAAATACAAAAACTTATAAATAAGCCTGTGTTTAACTAAAAGGTAAAGAAGCTAATTATAAACTTAGGTTTAATACTAAAAATTTTTATGTTATAAAACTGACATTTTTTGTTAAATTTGCTCATCATAAATTATAGTTTTTTTTAGTTGACATATAGCTTTTCTGTAAAAGTTTTATTTTCTAACATCCATATTTTAGGTTTCAATTTTTGAATGTATGAAAAAGTGTATTTCTTTCAAGTATTTACAGGCAGAAATTTAAATTTTATATATATATATAAGAATTTAAATTTAACTTAAATCAAACTTCTATTTAGTTGAGAATTTCAATTTAAAGCAAACTTCTTATTAACTTAATTTAAATCTAACTTAAATTAAACTTCTATTTAGTTTAGAATTTTATTTTAAATCTAACTTAAATCAAAATTCCATTTGATTTTTGTTAAATTCGCTCACTATAAATTATAGATTTTTTAGTTGACAAATAGCTTTTCTGTAAAAGTTTTATTTTCTAACATCAATATTTTTGGTTTCAATTCATGAATGTAGGAAAAAAGTGTATTTATTTCAAGTATTTACAGACAGAAATACAAATATCTAAAAATAAGTTTAAGATGAACTAAAACGTGAAAAGGCAAATTAGAAACTTAAGTATGAAACAAACCATTTTTGTTAAATTCGCTCATTAATTATAGTTTTTAAGTTGACAAATAACTTCTCTGTAAAAGTTTTATTTTCTAACATCAATATTTCAGGTTTCAATTCATGAAAAAGTGTATTTATTTCAATTATTTAAAGACATAAATACAAATATCTAAAAATAAGTCTGAGATTAACTAAAAAGTTTAAAAGCCAATTATAAACTAGTATGAAACTAACCTTTTTTTGTTAAATTCGCTCATCATAAATATAGTTTTTAAGTTGACAAATAACTTTTTTGTAAAAGTTTTATTTTCTAACATCAATATTTTAAGCTTTAATTTAGGAATCTATAAAAAAAAGTGTATTTATTGTAGGTGTTTAAAGTCATAAATAAAAATATGTAAAAATAAGTCTAAGATTAGCTAAAAATTTAAAAGCTAATTATAAACTTAGGTATGAAACTAACCTTTTTTTGTTTTAAATTCGCTCAACATAAATCGTTTTTTAAGTTGACAAATAACTTTTCTGTAAAAGTTTTATGTTCTAACATCAATATTTTAGGTTTTAATTTATGAATGTATAAAAGAAAGTGCATTTATTTTGGGTGTTTAAAGTCATAAATAAAAATATCTAAAAATAAGTCTGAGATTAACTAAAAAGTGAAAGAGCAAATTACAAACTTAAGTATGAAACTAACCTTTTTTTGTTAAATTAGCTCATCATAAATTATAGTTTTTAAGTTGACAAATAGCTTTTCTGTAAAAGTTTTATTTTCTAGCATCAATATTCTAGGTTTCAATTCATGAATGTAGGAAAAAAGTGTATTTATTTCAAGTATTTACAGACAGAAATACAAATATCTAAAAATAAGTTTAAGATGAACTAAAACGTGAAAAAGCAAATTAGAAACTTAATTAGAAACTTAAGTATGAAACAAACCATTTTTGTTAAATTCGCTCATTAATTATAGTTTTTAAGTTGACAAATAACTTCTCTGTAAAAGTTTTATTTTCTAACATCAATATTTCAGGTTTCAATTCATGAAAAAGTGTATTTATTTCAATTATTTAAAGACAAATACAAATATCTAAAAATAAGTCTGAGATTAACTAAAAAGTGAAAAAGCAAATTACAAACTTAAGTATGAAACTAACCTTTTTTTGTTAAATTAGCTCATCATAAATTATAGTTTTTAAGTTGACAAATAGCTTTTCTGTAAAAGTTTTATTTTCTAGCATCAATATTCTAGGTTTCAATTCATGAATGTATGAAAAAGTGTATTTATTTCAAGTATTTACAGACAGAAAAACAAATATCTAAAAATAAGTCTGAGATTAACTAAAAAATTAAAAAGCTAATTAAAAACTGAAGTATAAAACTAGCCTTTTTTGTTATATTCACTCAAATTATAGTTTTTTTAGTGGACAAATAACTTTTCAGTAAAAGCTGTATTTTCTAACAACAACATTTTAGGTTTCAATTTATGAATGTATAAAAAAAAGTGTATTTATTTCAATTATTTAAAGACATAAATACAAATATCTAGATTAACTAAAAAGTTAAAAAAGCTAATTAAAAACTGAAGTATAAAACTAGCCTTTTTTGTTAAATTGACTCATAAATTATAGTTTTTTAGTGGACAAATTACTTTTCAGTAAAAGTTTTATTTTCTAACATCAATATTTTAGGTTTCAATTTATGAATGCATGAAAAAGTGTATTTATTTCAAGTATTTACAGACAGAAATACAAATATCTAAAAATAAGTCTGAGATTAACTACAGTGAAAAAAGCTAATTATAAACTTAAGTATGAAACTAACCAGTTTTTAAGTTGACAAATAACTTTTCAGTAAAAGTTTTATTTTCTAGCATCAATATTCTAGGTTTCAATTTATGAATGCATGAAAAAGTGTATTTATTTCAAGTATTTAGAGACAGAAATACAAATATCTAAAAATAAGTCTGAGATGTACTAAAAAATTAAAAAGCTAATTATAAACTTAAGTATGAAACTAACCAGTTTTTAAGTTGACAAATAACTTTTCAGTAAAAGTTTAATTTTCTAACATCAATATTTTAGGTTTCAATTTATGAATGCATGAAAAAGTGTATTTATTTCAAGTATTTACAGACAGAAAAACAAATATTTAAAAATAAGTCTGAGATTAACTAAAAAAATCAAAAAGCTAATTACAAACTTAAGTATGAAACTATCCTTTTTTGTTATATTCACTCATAAATTATAGTTTTTTTAGTGGACAAATAACTTTTCAGTAAAAGTTTTATTTTCTAACATCAATATTTTAGGTTTCAATTCATGAATGTGTAAAAGTGTATTTATTTCAAATATTTACAGACAGAAATACAAATATCTAAAAATAAGTCTGAGATGTACTAAAAAATTAAAAAGCTAATTAAAAACTTAAGTATGAAACTAACCAGTTTTTAAGTTGACAAATAACTTTTCAGTAAAAGTTTTATTTTCTAGCATCAATATTTTAGGTTTCAATTTATGAATGCATGAAAAAGTGTATTTATTTCAAGTATTTACAGACAGAAATACAAATATCTAAAAATAAGTCTGAGATTAACTACAGTGAAAAAAGCTAATTATAAACTTAAGTATGAAACTAACCAGTTTTTAAGTTGACAAATAACTTTTCAGTAAAAGTTTTATTTTCTAACATCAATATTTTAGGTTTCAATTTATGAATGCATGAAAAAGTGTATTTATTTCAAGTATTTACAGACAGAAATACAAATATCTAAAAATAAGTCTGAGATGTACTAAAAAATTAAAAAGCTAATTATAAACTTAAGTATGAAACTAACCAGTTTTTAAGTTGACAAATAACTTTTCAGTAAAAGTTTTATTTTCTAGCATCAATATTTCAGGTTTCAATTTATGAATGCATGAAAAAGTGTATTTATTTCAAATATCTACAGACAGAAATACAAATATCTAAAAATAAGTCTGAGATTAACTACAGTGAAAAAAGCTAATTATAAACTTAAGTATGAAACTAACCAGTTTTTAAGTTGACAAATAACTTTTCAGTAAAAGTTTAATTTTCTAACATCAATATTTTAGGTTTCAATTTATGAATGCATGAAAAAGTGTATTTATTTCAAGTATTTACAGACAGAAAAACAAATATTTAAAAATAAGTCTGAGATTAACTAAAAAAATCAAAAAGCTAATTACAAACTTAAGTATGAAACTATCCTTTTTTGTTATATTCACTCATAAATTATAGTTTTTTTAGTGGACAAATAACTTTTCAGTAAAAGTTTTATTTTCTAACATCAATATTTTAGGTTTCAATTCATGAATGTGTAAAAGTGTATTTATTTCAAATATTTACAGACAGAAATACAAATATCTAAAAATAAGTCTGAGATGTACTAAAAAATTAAAAAGCTAATTAAAAACTTAAGTATGAAACTAACCAGTTTTTAAGTTGACAAATAACTTTTCAGTAAAAGTTTTATTTTCTAGCATCAATATTTTAGGTTTCAATTTATGAATGCATGAAAAAGTGTATTTATTTCAAGTATTTACAGACAGAAATACAAATATCTAAAAATAAGTCTGAGATTAACTAAAAAATTAAAAAGCTAATTATAAACTTAAGTATGAAACTAACCAGTTTTTAAGTTGACAAATAACTTTTCAGTAAAAGTTTTATTTTCTAGCATCAATATTTTAGGTTTCAATTTATGAATGCATGAAAAAGTGTATTTATTTCAAGTATTTACAGGCAGAAATACAAATATCTAAAAATAAGTCTGAGATGTACTAAAAAATTAAAAAGCTAATTAAAAACTTAAGTGTGAAACTAACCAGTTTTTAAGTTGACAAATAACTTTTCAGTAAAAGTTTTATTTTCTAACATCAATATTTTAGGTCTCAATTTATGAATGCATGAAAAAGTGTATTTATTTCAAGTATTTACAGGCAGAAATACAAATATCTAAAAATAAGTCTGAGATGTACTAAAAAATTAAAAAGCTAATTAAAAACTTAAGTGTGAAACTAACCAGTTTTTAAGTTGACAAATAACTTTTCAGTAAAAGATTTATTTTCTAACATCAATATTTTAGGTTTCAATTTATGAATGCATGAAAAAGTGTATTTATTTCAAGTATTTACAGACAGAAATACAAATATCTAAAAATAAGTCTGAGATGAATTAAAAAATTAAAAAGCTAATTATAAACTTAAGTATGAAACTAACCAGTTTTTAAGTTGACAAATAACTTTTCAGTAAAAGCTTTATTTTCTAACATCAATATTTTAGGTTTCAATTTATGAATGCATGAAAAAGTGTATTTATTTCAAGTATTTACAGACAGAAATACAAATATCTAAAAATAAGTCTGAGATGTACTAAAAAATTAAAAAGCTAATTAAAAACTTAAGTATGAAACTAACCAGTTTTTAAGTTGACAAATAACTTTTCAGTAAAAGTTTTATTTTCTAGCATCAATATTTTAGGTTTCAATTTATGAATGCATGAAAAAGTGTATTTATTTCAAGTATTTACAGACAGAAATACAAATATCTAAAAATAAGTCTGAGATGTACTAAAAAATTAAAAAGCTAATTAAAAACTTAAGTATGAAACTAACCAGTTTAAGTTGACAAATAACTTTTCAGTAAAAGTTTTATTTTCTAACATCAATATTTTAGGTTTCAATTCATGAATGTGTAAAAGTGTATTTATTTCAAATATTTACAGACATAAACACAAATAAGTAAAAATAAGTCTGAGATAAACTAAAAAGTAAAAATAAATTATAAACTAGTATAAAACTGACATTTTTGGTTAAATTAGCTCATCATAAATTATAGTTAAGTTGACAAATAACTTTTCAGTAAAAGTTTAATTTTCTAGCATCAATATTTTAGGTTTCAATTTATGAATGCATGAAAAAGTGTATTTATTTCAAGTATTTACAGACAGAAATACAAATATCTAAAAATAAGTCTGAGATTAACTACAGTGAAAAAGCTAATTATAAACTTAAGTATGAAACTAACCAGTTTTTAAGTTGACAAATAACTTTTCAGTAAAAGTTTTATTTTCTAGCATCAATATTGTAGGTTTCAATTTATGAATGGATGAAAAAGTGTATTTATTTCAAGTATTTACAGACAGAAATACAAATATCTAAAAATAAGTCTGAGATTAACTACAGTGAAAAAAGCTAATTATAAACTTAAGTATGAAACTAACCAGTTTTTAAGTTGACAAATAACTTTTCAGTAAAAGTTTTATTTTCTAGCATCAATATTTTAGGTTTCAATTTATGAATGCATGAAAAAGTGTATTTATTTCAAGTATTTACAGACAGAAATACAAATATCTAAAAATAAGTCTGAGATTAACTACAGTGAAAAAAGCTAATTATAAACTTAAGTATGAAACTAACCAGTTTTTAAGTTGACAAATAACTTTTCAGTAAAAGTTTTATTTTCTAGCATCAATATTTTAGGTTTCAATTTATGAATGCATGAAAAAGTGTATTTATTTCAAGTATTTAGAGACAGAAATACAAATATCTAAAAATAAGTCTGAGATTAACTACAGTGAAAAAAGCTAATTATAAACTTAAGTATGAAACTAACCAGTTTTTAAGTTGACAAATAACTTTTCAGTAAAAGTTTTATTTTCTAACATCAATATTTTAGGTTTCAATTTATGAATGCATGAAAAAGTGTATTTATTTCAAGTATTTACAGACAAAAATACAAATATCTAAAAATAAGTCTGAGATTAACTACAGTGAAAAAAGCTAATTATAAACTTAAGTATGAAACTAACCAGTTTTTAAGTTGACAAATAACATTTCAGTAAAAGTTTTATTTTCTAGCATCAATATTTTAGGTTTCAATTTATGAATGCATGAAAAAGTGTATTTATTTCAAGTATTTACAGGCAGAAATACAAATATCTAAAAATAAGTCTGAGATGTACTAAAAAATTAAAAAGCTAATTAAAAACTTAAGTGTGAAACTAACCAGTTTTTAAGTTGACAAATAACTTTTCAGTAAAAGTTTTATTTTCTAACATCAATATTTTAGGTCTCAATTTATGAATGCATGAAAAAGTGTATTTATTTCAAGTATTTACAGGCAGAAATACAAATATCTAAAAATAAGTCTGAGATGTACTAAAAAATTAAAAAGCTAATTAAAAACTTAAGTGTGAAACTAACCAGTTTTTAAGTTGACAAATAACTTTTCAGTAAAAGATTTATTTTCTAACATCAATATTTTAGGTTTCAATTTATGAATGCATGAAAAAGTGTATTTATTTCAAGTATTTACAGACAGAAATACAAATATCTAAAAATAAGTCTGAGATGAATTAAAAAATTAAAAAGCTAATTATAAACTTAAGTATGAAACTAACCAGTTTTTAAGTTGACAAATAACTTTTCAGTAAAAGCTTTATTTTCTAACATCAATATTTTAGGTTTCAATTTATGAATGCATGAAAAAGTGTATTTATTTCAAGTATTTACAGACAGAAATACAAATATCTAAAAATAAGTCTGAGATGTACTAAAAAATTAAAAAGCTAATTAAAAACTTAAGTATGAAACTAACCAGTTTTTAAGTTGACAAATAACTTTTCAGTAAAAGTTTTATTTTCTAGCATCAATATTTTAGGTTTCAATTTATGAATGCATGAAAAAGTGTATTTATTTCAAGTATTTACAGACAGAAATACAAATATCTAAAAATAAGTCTGAGATTAACTAAAGTGAAAAAGCTAATTATAAACTAGTATGAAACTATTTTTTGTTTTGTTAAATTTGCGAATCATAAATTTAGTTTTTAAGTTGACAAATAACTTTTCAGTAACAGTTTTATTTTCTATCATCAATATTTTAGGTTTCAATTTCCATGAATGTATATAAAAAAAGTGCATTTATTCAGTTCCCCTAATTAAAAAAAAAAGGTAAAAATTAAATTGGGATTAACCTATGTTTCAGATTACAATTTATATGGGAACATTTATAAATTTTAGGTCCTTAAAACAGAAAATACAAAAAAAAAAAAAATTTCAATTAATCCTGAATCAATAAACCTGCTTTTTAACAAAAACGACCCAATTCATATTTTTCAAACTAAAACCATTCAGATAAAAACTCTTCAAAAATCTAATTATTAACTTGAAACTGACCTTTATTTTGTTAAATCCACTCATCATAAATGATAATTGGTAGTTTACAAATAACTTTACTGTAAAATATTTATTTTCTAACATCAATATTTTAGGTTTCGATTTAATGTATATGAAAAATTGTTTTTATTTCAGTTCCCAAATGCAAAAAAATACAATAAAACAAGTGTAGTATTTATATGACTTAAGTATAAAACTAATCTAAGAGTTAAAGTAACCTTTTCCATCAATTTAATAGTAATTAATCGATGAAAAACTTTATTTTCATCAATATTTCAGGTTACTCAACTTGTTTAAGGGCTAACAAAAACAACCCAATTCTTATTTTTCAAATTAAAATAAAACCATTAAAAAATGTAAAACTACTTAGAGAAAAACTGTTCTAATTAGTAATTTTAAACTAAGGTACAAAAACAACATTTATTTAGTTAAATGATAGATGCTAGTTGACACATAACTTTACTTTTAAGTTTAATTGTCTGACAATTTTTCAAGTTATTTTTATATGCTTGTCTAAAAAAAAAGTATTTATTTCAAATATTTAAAGACAAAAGTACAGATACCTAAAAAAATAAGTCTGAGATTAACTAAAAAGTTGAAAACAAAAAATTAATTCAATGTACTTTTTTTCTTCAATTTCGTCAAAACAGTGTTTTAAGTTTCAATTTCTATGAACGTATATAGGAAAGTTATACAAAAATAGCAAAAACAGCCCTAATTCATGATTATATTCAAATAATAACATTCAAAACCAGGTATAAAGAGTCCTAAAATTAACTGAAAAGCTGAAAACTATAAACATATCTATCAATAAAATAAATCTACAAACTTCTTTCTTCAATTTAGTAGTTGAACATCAATATTTTAGGTTACAATTTATATAAACGTACATGGAAACGTTTATATTTCAGTTGCTGTAAATAGCGACCACTTCACAAATTTTGATCGTTTTTATATCTCCAATAGTTCATTGGAAAGGCTCTGCAATGTGACAAATGTATTTTTATTTTCAAGTTAATTAAAAATTGCATGAATACAAACTATTAAAGAGCAGAAAAATTGCTGTTAAAAGCAAAAAGAAATGTATTTGAAAAAAAAATAAAGGAAAATAATTTAACAAATTACAAAATAAAAGCCTTGAAAAAGAACCTGTTCTAAACAAGCCAATTACCAAAGAGCCAAAAGCAAAAAATCCCACAGGTATTATTACTGTCACCACACCGAAATCCTCATCTGACCTGTTGCGTTGCACACGCTTTCATCAGAAACACACCAACCATGAGCCCAACAACCACAAGAATGATGAAAACACTGTACAACCTTAAAAACTGATCAAATAAGTGGATCTTTGCACGATCCAGCATAAGAAACCAGACCGTCCACGTCAATAATACAGATTTTCTAGCAATAGAAGTATTCTTCAAAGCACATTTTGAAACAAAGATGCTATCCTGAATGAATATTACAAATTTAAAGAGGGATATAAACACATTTTTGCAGTCAATGATCAAATAATGCAATAGCTAACTCAATTAAATCAAAATAAAATATCTGAAATACACAGTAGTAATAGTAGTCTGGCAACCATGATGCTTTGCATGACATTTTCTTATGCACAAGTAGATTTTAGTGGCGAGTTGCTCCAGGCATTAAGATTTAAATGGCATGGAAATGTCGCAAACACAGAATTATTACAACTAGCTAAACTAAATGAATATTTATAAATAATAATAATATAATAATTATGCATGCATGAACTAAATAATCAAGAACCACATGAAAATTTGTCCTAGTCCACATACAAACCCAGCAGACATGCATTTCGTCACTTGCTCACCAAAAAACCCTTTGTAGTGAATGGGTGCCGTCAGAATGAGAGTCCAAACAGCTGATAAAAACATCACAATAATCCGCTTGTGGATTATTGTGATGTTTTTATCAGCTGTTTGGACTCTCATTCTGACGGCACCCATTCACATCCATTGGTGAGCAAGTGATTCAATGTTACATTTCTCTAAATCTGATGAAGAAACAAACTCGTCTATATCTTGGATGGCCTGAGGGTGATTCATCCTAGTTCATGTACAAACCAACTTCCTCATCAACAGATCCTCTGCAGCAAATGGGTGCCGTCAGAATAAGAGTGCAAACAGCTGATAAAAAACATCTCAATAATCCACACCACTCCAATCCATCAGTTAACATCCTGAGAAGACAAAAGCTGCTTGTTTGTAAGAAACAAATCTATCATTAAGATGCTTTTAAGTCCATAAAGCGCTATAATGAATTATGGATGAAAATGTTTTGTTTGAAACATCTTAATGATAGGTTTGTTTCTTACAAATGCAGTTTTTGGCTTCACAAGATTAATCGGATTGCTTGTAGATTACTGTGATGTTTTTATCAGCTGTTTGGACTCTCATTCTGACGGCACCCATTCACTTCCATTGGTGAGCAAGTGATTCAATGCTACATTTTTCTAAATCTGATGAAGAAACAAACTCACCTACATCTTGGATGGCTTGAGAATGATTCAATTTCCCACTAATATTCATTTTTAGATGAACTAAGCCTTTGGGGGAAAAAAATCAATAACATACAAAATGCGTCGCTTATAGTTTTTCTGATTAGATACTACTAAAGTCTCTGTGTTACATTAAATATTACACATGGATGGAATAAATAATCAATAACTGGATTAAAATTCCTCCCAGCTCATGTACATACCAAATTGCTCACCAACAGATCCTCTGCAGTGAATGGGTGCCGTCAGAATGAGAGTTCAAACAGCTGATAAAAACATTACAATAATCCACAAGTAATTCAATTAACATTTTGAAGCCAAAAGCTGTGTTTGCAAGAAAAAAATCTATCATTAAAATGCTTTTAACTTATATATGAGTCTATAATTCACTGGAGGAAGCGTTATTATGAATTATGGACAGAATTTTTTTTTTCTTTTTATCTTAATGATAAATTTGTTTTTTATAAATACAGTTTTTGGCTTTACAATATTAATCGAATTTCTTGTGGATTATTATGATGTTTTTATCAGCTGTTTGGACTCTCATTCTGACGGCACCCATTCACTTCCATTGGTGAGCAAGTGATTCAACGCTACATTTCTCTAATTCTGATGAAGAAACAAACTCATCTACATCTCGGATGGCTTTAGAATGATAACATTTTCAACTAATATTAATTTTTGGGTGAACTACGCCTTTGGAAAAAAATCAATAACAACATGCAAAATGCATCGCACATATTTGATTTGATTAGATATTACTAAAGTATCTGTGTTACCTTAAATATTACTCATGGATGGAATAAACAATCAATAACTGGATGAAAATACATCCATTGGACTCTCATTCTGACGGCACCCATTCACTTCCATTGGTGAGCAAGTGATACAATGCTACATTTTTTTAAATCTGATTTAGAAACAAACTCATCTACAAATCATCTCGAATGGCTTACGGAGAGTACATTTTCAGCTAATATTCATTATTTGGTGAACTACGCCTTTGAAAAATAATCAATAACCACATGCAAAATCCATCCCTCATATTTAATTGAATTAGATATTACTAAAATCTCTCTGTTACCTTAAATATCACGCATGCATGGAATAAATAATCAAAAACTGCCCGCACAATTCATCTCAAATACGTCTTTATAGCTTAAAATCAGTTAACTTTCGATTCATGTAGTTTATTAAATACTGAAAATATGCTTGATGCTTAACCATAAAGACCATCCACGCCTGAAAGAAAGAAAGAAATAACCAATCGATGCAAAATAGCTGTTGTTCAGCTCAGCTCAAGTTCAAACAGCATGAGAGATGAAGGTTTAAATGGCCTTTGTGTATATGTGCAGCCTAAAGCAAAATGCATCATGGCTACCAAAGCGAAATGCATGAAAAATCAGACGCGAAAGCATTAAAGCAACACATATATCTCACATATTGTGACTTAAGTGTCAAATGCACGTCTGTATTGAGAGACAAACGCTTCAGCGTGCTTATATTCCTCACTAGCAGCGTTTATCCTGCTGATTTGACAAGCATATCAACACAGCTGCTCTGAAACATCGCAAATAACAATAAAAACTCGGCCGATGTTGGCGGACTCGATCCGAAAGGGGTATATAAAAAGTATATATCGCGTTACCTCCTGCTCTGGGTCGTTTTCTCCTCTTTATTCGCTGTTTTCTCCTCGATTCTGTTCGTTTTCTCGATTCCAAAGGCTCGGTAGTGTTACAGCAGCGCTGGGCCGCGTCTCCGCCCACTGCAGCGCGACGTGTGCCGTGATTGGCTGGATTGTGTCAAAGCGTGGTCTCCCATTGGCTGGCGCGCTCGATTGACGGCTCATCCGACCTTTCGCCTTCTGTTTGTGCATTCTACTATCACGGAAATCACGTATTTCACGTAATAATAGTGTGTCTTCCGGTATGACATACTCCAGTGTACGTCTGTTTGATGGAATATGAAATATACACCGCTTGTATACCAGATTCGTCGTGTTTTCCGCATGTTTTCCGCACAATACGTTATAAATAGGAGAAACCCTTCCATTTAAACGAGGTGGAAATATGTTCAGACACAAATAACACCATATGAACAACATCTGATCTTATCAAACCCCACTTCTCCTTTTTAAAATCAGGACGAAGTTTGGAAAGAAAAACATCTATGTGGTGTAAAAGATGTATTTGTTTCACCAAAAGGCCTTCAGGATTATGAAGTTATGCTTTGAGGCTTTAAATTAACCCTATTGTAATTGTTAAGATTTTAATTTTGATTATTATTATTATTCAGCCCTAAAACTGATCGTGCAGACCAAACCGTAAGGCCTAGAGACTTGAAATTTGGCCAAATGGTAACTTAAGAGCTCATTTTGAGGAGAAGTTGACAAATTTCACCCCAATTGGCCAAAGGGGGCGCTACAGCGTAAAAAAGGGACATTTTTGGCTATACTGCCCTCCAAAGGCAAAGCGCAGTAACTGCACATATGGTCAAAAGGCTTAAAATGGACTTTGTGACAACTGTTTGGTCTTGTGGCAAAGTCTCCTGGTTCAATTTTGTCCCGTTTCAGAGAAACGAGAGTGTCAACATGTTTGACTAGCTGGTGTAAAAACTTTAAAGGCGTTTTTCTCAGTTTCAGTGTTGGTGTAGTTACTGCACTTTGCCTTTGAAGGGCAGTATAGCTCCTAGACCAGGGATCACCAAATCTGGACCTCGAGATCCATTTTCCTGCAGAGTTTAGCTCTTACCCTAATAAAACACACCTGAGCATGCTAATCAAGGTCTTCAGGATCATTAGAGAATAACAGGTAGGTGAGTGTGATCAGGGTTGGAGCTAAACTCTGCAGCGCATTCGACCTCCAGGGTAAGATTTGGGGAACCCTGTCCTAGACCGTTTGTTATAGACTCAAAACATATATTTAAATTTATCCAAAAGTTCTTGCTAGTCCTCGAATCAGATGAGTTGATAGGAGGATATTAGAGCCGTTTCACAGTTTGTAATCGTATCACTCCGTTTGTGGTACTTCTTACAGCGAGTGTCATGGCGGACATGTGAGCTCCGGATCATCAGGGGGCCGTTCTGCACTCATGAACCCACACATGAGTGCCTCACCTCGGCCAGATCTGGAATTTACCACTGATCTCTATAATGGTTAAACTTGAGATATAATTCATTTTTGGCATATCTAACAGGCAGTCTTTGGTCTTATTTATCTATTATTTGTTCCAGGGCGAATTGTTTTGGCAAAACCTTGTCATGTTTTTGTAAATTCAGTGCTGTATATCAGAGCGCTGCCTGTGTAATTTTGACTGAATTGCCTAGCAACTTTTTATGATGGCTGTTTATTAATTATTATTAAGAAAATAATATTTTAAATAAATAATAGTGGTATATAATACTGTATTTTATATAAATAATAGTAGTGTTTAGTATTGAGAAACGGTGCGTGTTCCTTGAGTCAAAACAAAGAAAACTGATTTTTTATGGTTTATGTCCAAAACATACTTTTGCAAACTACTCCTAGGTTTTCAGTGAATATCGATTATTATCCAAACAATTTTTTTACTTTTGATTTACAGTCGCAAAGAGGAGCCAAAACGTTCGAAAGAGACGGGGACACTTTTACTAAAATGGCTATAATTAATGATCGGAATGAGATATCTTCACCAAACTTGGTACACACGTGTAAGAGCTCAATGTTTGGCCAAATAAACAAAATTGCGCAGCCACTTGATGGCGTTATAAGATGGGAAAAACTGAAAAATGGTTATAACTATGCAACCGGTGGTCCAATCAACTTGAAAATTGCTATGCGGTGTCTTTGTCCAAAGGGGCATAAGTGTCTATGAGGACATTCATGTATCTCACAAACCATTGCCACCATTGACCAAAGAAAATGAAGCATCTATTAGACAAGGTTAACAGAGATCAATCGGAACTGAGTGGGCATGTTCGACTGTAAGAATCTGGAAAGAAATCAGCCACTAGTTGGCGCTAACAAGTTGTATGGCTCTGTAATCACATGGTGTTTCACACATCCACACAACATGCATATAATTTGATAGATCTCCTCATAATGAGCAACTTTGCCTCAAGAACCATTGCTGTCAATCAAATCGTTCATGAAATAGTCACAATTATGTTGAAAACACTCTTTTGCGAACTAAAAGTTGAAGTTTCGACTCACGGTCGAAGAGTGGTGCCAAAATGTTCATTAGAGGTGGGCCACTTTTACTAAAATCACTCTAACTGCCGAACAGAATGAGATATCTTTACCTAACTTTGTACACATGTAAGAGCTCAATCTTTATTTAAAAAATGGCGCAGATTTGCCACTTGGTGGCGCTATAAGATGGGGAAAAAACAACAACAGAAAAACGACTATAACTACGCAACTGTTGGTCCAATCAACTTGACAATTGGTATGCAGTGTCTTTGTCCAAAGTGGCACAAGCGTCTAGGAGGACATTCTTGTATCTCAAAAAACATAGCCACAATTGACAAAAGAATTTTAAGCACCTATTAGACTTTCAATGGAGGTCGACCGGAACAAAACTTGGGTCTGTAAGAATTTTGAAAGAATTCTGCCACTAGTTGGTGCTAATGAGTTTCATGCCTCTGTAATCATATGGTGTTTCACACATCCACACATATTATTTGATAGATCTCCTCATACTGAGCAAGATTGCTTTTAGAACCATTGCTGTCAATCGAATTGTTGATGAAATAATCACTATTATGTTGAAAACCTACTTTTGCGAACTACTCCTAGGTTTTCTCTGCTGATCGGAACCAAACCACTGCAAAAATGTTCTCTGGACAGTGAATATCGATAATTATATTAAAAAAAGTTTAACTTTTGACTCACGGTCGCAAAGGGGTGCAAAAATGTTTGAAAGAGGCAGGGCCACTTTTACTAAAATGGCAATAATTTATGAAAGGAATGAGATATCTTCACCAAACTTGGTACACACACGTTAAGAGCTCAATGTTTGGCCAAATAAAATTGCGCAGCTCTGCCACTTGGTGGGGTTATAAGAGCTGAAACTGAAAAATGGTTATAACTACACAACCGTTGGTCCAATCAATTTGAAAATTGTCTCCAAACTGGCACAAGTGTCTATGAGGACATTCATGTATCTGAAAAAACATGGCCGCCTATTTGACCAAAGAAGTTAAGCACCTATTAAATAAGGTGAACAAAGGTCGATCAGAACGAAACTCAGTGGGCATGTTCGACCCATGACCCTAAAGGTCTGTAAAAATTTTGAAAGAAATTGGCCACAATATGCATAGCATTTGATAGATCTCCTGTTGAGCAACTTTGCTGTCAATCAAATAGTTACTATTATGTTGAAAACCTACTTTGCAAACTAGTCCCAGGTTTTTCGATCAAACCACTGCAGCACAAATCTCTGGACTCTCTAATTGATAATTAAAAAAAAAAAAGTTGAATTGTCATTAAAATGTCATTAAAAAACAGGGCATGGCCAAATATAGCCAAAAGCCTATAAAACCTAAACGAAACCTCAAAACTTTGAAACCTGACAGATGACAATTAACAAGCATGCAAAGTTTCATGGAGATTGGACCATAGGTGGCGCTATCAAAAACAATATTTCAATTCTAAATGACCTTAAATTGTTTAGATATTCACACAAACACTAGATGTTCATATAATATGATAGATCTTGCTGTCAATCAAATTGTTCATGAAATATTCAAGATCATTTAAAAAAAAAAAAAAAGCTACTTTTGAAAACTAGTCCTTGGTACAATTCTGCAGTACAATTCTCTGGACCCTCTAGATCCATAATTACCAAAAAAAACACTTTTGTAAGCTTCCACAGGGTCACTTTTAAAAGGACGTGGCCAATTATACCCCAAAGCCTATAAATCCTAAATGAAAACTCAACTTCATAAAACTAGGTGAGCATATGAAACGTGATTTTAAGCATGCATACAACTTTTCCGTACACTCGACCATAGGTGGCGCTATAACAGTCATAAGTGTTAAAAATCATATTTCTCCATCAGTTACCTGGTTGAAAAAGGTTAAGAGCTAATTACTCTTTAAAAGCTACACAGAAGTTTAAAGACAGAATTCTACAGATGGATGCACAATTTATTCACAAGGTCAATAACAGTTAATCAGAATTCTAGCACATTCAAATGAAATCATTTGGATTTTCATTGCAAAATAAGAGAGCCAAACACAGGGTTTTATTTTATATAAAAGTTCAATACAGTTTATTGAAAAATATAGCACTTATCCCAGTGCAAGAAAATAGCTATGCACCAACCACTACATAAAATGGCTAAACACAAGTGCTAAAAATATACAATTTCAAATTTCAGAATATACAGCTCCAGTCTAGGCAAATATTAGAAATAGTTGAGGTATAACTAAGGAAAACAAATAATAAAACAAAAAGTAATTATCTGCAGCCTTAGGCATTTTGTGTAGCGAATTCTAGAACTCTTACAAACAAGCAAAAGACGTCAACGGGCGAAAAAGACGAAACAATTAAATACTTCCTGAATGAGTGACTGTCAAGGTTTGTGCGGAAAACGGCTCGAGGGTTTCTCTCGAAAACCTTTGATAAATCAAGGCAGACCAGGAGCGCTTAAACAGATTCGGGATCGACTCAAAACAGCACCTGAAATGCAGATCGCCGATCGGTTTTACGCGCGTGACCGCTGTTTGCATAGCGGCAGGAGTTAGTGGAAAAATGACACTCCATTTCTAAAGCACATACAGCAGTTAAACAGCAAAGCAAATAAACGAAATGCAAAAGAGAGGGATAATATCAATTCACTTCAGAGCATATTAAAATTTAACCACTTATCGAAATGGACGAGGAAAGAAAGGATAAGTTCAACGAACGTAGAGTTCTTACGTAAATTACTATTAGGTTAAAAAATGAATTGATTTTAAGATTCAATTTAGTTAGTTATCAATAACGGCAGTACGATAAAATATTTCACAAAGCAAAAACGTAAATAAACGCTCGTGTGCGCTAGTAAAGCTACGGCACCTTAAACTCACGGACCTCAATAGCATTTGTACGAAGGCTTGTCAAGATCATAAATGGCGAAAAACCACTGGCAAAAAAAAATAAGATTGTAAAGCAAGTTCGTTTAAGTTTAGTTAGCGCTAACAATGGTACAGTAAAAACAGAGCTACAGCACCTTAAACTTGTTAACATTTGTACGAAAGCTTAACATCATATGACGGAAAAAACCTGTTAGGATATTAGCGCCGCTAACATCGTAATAGTTCATAGCTAATTTGTTTAAATTTAGTTAGCACCAACAATGGTACAGTAAAAACAGAACTACAGCACCTTAAACTCGTTAACATTTGTACGAAAGCTTAACGTCATAAAAGACGGAAAAACCCTGTTGCGATATTAACATTGCAAACATCTTACTAGTGCATAGCCAATTCATTTAAATTTAGCTAGCACTAACGATAATACAGTAAAATTACAGCTACAGCACCTTAAACTCTTGGATGTTAACATTTGTACGAAGGCTTAACACCATATGACGGAAAAACCTGTTAGGATATTAGCGCCGCTAACATCGTAATAGTTCATAGCTAATTTGTTTAAATTTAGTTAGCGCCAACAATTGTACAGTAAAAACCATTACAGCTACAGCACCTTAAACACTTGGATGTTAACATTTGTACGAAGGCTTATCGTCAGATTACGGAAAAACCTGTTGTGATATTAGCGCCACTAACATCGTAATAGTTCATAGCTAATTTGTTTAAATTTAGTTAGCACCAACAATGGTACAGTAAAAACATAGCTACGCCTTAAACTCTTGGATGTTAACATTCGTATGAAGGTTTAACGTCATAATTGACGGAAAAACCTGTTGCGATATTAGCGCT